>NC_141535.1:218147500-218365000 GCF_021556685.1 Rattus norvegicus | reverse complement strand
AACAAACTCTTCATACCATTTGTAAAATATATATTCATTGATCTCAAGAACAACTCTTTAGATCATAACCATGATCTGGACTTTTGCCTGCTTCCTGGTTTATGCTGTTTATAGTTACAGATTTTTGCTTGAGAAGGTTCAATCATAAAATTTAGAGAGCTATAAAAGACTCATTTCTTTGGTCAAGCTTTGTAGAGGCACCCTCTTTATTTAGATTCTTTTTTAATTGTCCAAATTATTTCCTTTCCATTCGTTTGAGTATATTCTTCATGTGTGCTTTTAATATTTTTCCTGTGTGCTTTTGGTGTTTGGGTGTTTCATTTAAGAATCAGATACCTCTCAGCCAGAGCAGGACAAATACAGAGGAAGAATGCTAGCAGCAAACCATTGAACTGAGAATGGGGTCCCCATTGGAGGAGTTAGAGAAAGGTTTGCAGGAGCTTAAGGGGCTTGCAACCCCATAAGAACAACAATACCAACCAACCAGAGCTCCTAGGGACTAAACCACCATCCAAAAAGTACACATGGACAGACCCATGGCTCCAGCTGCATATGTAGCAAAGGATGGCCTTGTTGGGCACCAGTGGGAGGAGAAGCCCTTGGTCCTGCCAAGGCTGGATCCTCCAGTGTAGGGGAATGTCAAGGCGAGAAGGGTAGGTGGTTAGGGAGGGGAGCACCCTCATAGAAGAAGGGGGAGGGGAGCGGGATAGGGGGCTTATGGATGGGAAACCAGGAAAGGGAATAACATTTGAAATGTAAATTTAAAAAAATTCAATAAAAAAAGAATCAGAAAAAAAGTGAAATAGTTTATAATGGAAAGTTCCAGGGGAGCGTTCCCTCAGCTATGGCAGACAGACATGTATATGTCTTATGGGCCATTTTAGGTAGCTATGGCACACTCAGCTGTGTAATCTGTCACTTGACTACCTTCTGGATGAAGCCCTGTACATGTAATCAGTCCCCAGACCAAACCTCGGTGGCGTGTGCTTCCCATTCCTTACTAGCTGGACCAACAAGTACACGACGGCCTGCTCGCTGCCGTGCTGATCAGCCTGAGATCACAGACCCCCTCCTGTCAGCTCCTGGTCCTCAACCATAGTTTCCAGGCACCTGGCCAGTATGGGAAAGTGGCTCTCCCTGGGGCTATGGGTCAGGTTGGGTTGTTTTCTTACTTCTCCTAAAGTTTTCTTAGTGTCCTCTTCCTGTTACGCAGTGTGTGCCCTCATTTAAGCTTCACATCCTCCCTGTGGAAGTGCAAGGCCTCAGTCAGGTGCCATTTTCTTCCCAAGTGACACAGAATAAGAGAAAAATCAATTTAGTTTCAAATAAGGCAAATCAAAGCTATAAAATCATTCAGTCAGACATGGCCTTTCAGGTAAACTTCTAGGTCTAGGGCCAGATAACCAGCAAGAGAGGAATTCTCATACACAGAATGGTATACTTGCCCAATCCCTACTGTTCCTGTGGCCTGCCTGTGTGCAGAACCAGTCCTGCTCAGGTGAACTGACTGCAGTGAATGGCTTTGGTCCACTGCTTGTGCATTACTGTTGTTGTTATTGCCTGGGATCAGAGAGAAGGACATTAAAGGTCACTTTATGTGCACAGTGGCCGGTAGACTTGGGAACACTGACACAGCATAGTCTCTTGTCTTTCCCTTAACCCCATATCCTTCCTCCTTCCTGTGAGCCTGGAGAGCTTCTTCTAGCCAGCACCCTGGACATGGAGAAAGAGTTGGAATGAAAACTGAAAGATAGTACAGCTTGAAAGCCTTTAACTTAGCAACACCTTGCATCTCAGTGTGCTTCCCTGGCCTGTGTATAGCTTGGCATGGAGGAGCATGAGGGAGACTAAAACCATTGGGAAACAATAAACTTTCTATAGACTGGGCATAGTAGTGTATGCCTGTCAGGCCAGCATGGGCGGATCAAGAGTTTGAGACCAGCCTAAGCTGCATAGCCATACTGTGTCTTATTAATAGTCATAGAAGAGGGCTGGAGAGATGGCTCAGTGGTTAAGAACACTGACTGCTCTTCCAGAGGTCCAGAATTCAATGCCCAGCAACCACATGGTGGCTCACAACCATCTGTAATGGGGTCCGATGCCCTCTTTTGGTGTATCTGAAGACAGTGTGCTCAAATAAGTAAAATAAATAAATCTTTAAGAAAAAAATAGTCACAGAAGAAGGCAGAAGAAGCACCCCCCAGGACTGTGAAGAAAGTACCCAATCCACAGCACAATGGAAGACGGTGAACCCAGAAACGGGATTTCCATTGTCAACTGACTCGTCTTCTCTTTGTGTCTCGATGATTGGTAGTCTAACTGAAACACTGAGGTCGGAAAGGGACACCATCTTAAGTCCACTTGCACCACATAGGACCCTTCTCTCCCACAGCCATCTTACTCGTCATTTAGAAGCACTCTTGAAGAAACTGTGCTCGCCATATACATTGCATTTTCAGAAACGGACGGACCACTGTTCCCTCACAGTAACACACAGACTTTGCAGCCATCTATGCTCACATGGGTCCTCACCTCTAGGGCTCTGCTTCCATGGGCATGCTCCTGTGGAGTACGGGCCCCGGAACCGATGATCAGGGAGTCACAATTTCAACAGGATGCGACAGGATCACCTCCAGTCATCAACACTGGTCCCTTATCGGCGTGGTGCTCTCACTCTCAAGCTGTCCTTCCCCATCTAGAAATGTCCTTATCTTTGCTCATTGGGTGGCAAGTTCCTATAAAGGCATCTGGGACTGAGACAGGCTTTCTTCCTTCTTTCTGATTCTGCTCTCCTGTCCTGTCTGTTTTCTTGTTTAGTGCGTCTCATGCATATATATTGCCATCTTGGCCTTTTAACCTTTACAGTGTGCTACCCACTCCAATGTGATTTACAAGAAGGGATGAGCTATGAAACGCGATGGCTGTGTTGGGGATGCTCCCAGCCTAGGAGGACAGGGAGATGTGATTACGGGACATTGGGCTGCAGCCCAAGGGGAACATGCATCTGTGGGTTTGGAAGTGTGCAGAGGAGGTGTTTCAATTCCACTGGAAGGACATGCCCAACTAACAGGAGTCAAGTGGCAATGTTTGTTTTGAACGCCAAAGTTTGGTCATCAGGCTTTGGGGGTAGAGCAATTATAAAACAGAACAGAATGTGAAAAACTAAAAAAATAAAACAAAACAAAACTAAAAAATGATATGAAATATAGTCCTAGTCTACTTTGTTAGGGAGCAGAGGAGGGGCTCAGCAAAAAAATAAATAAATAAATAAAGACTGAGGGTGAGCTGAAAATGTTACAAGGAAAGGAGAGAGGGGATGGGTTTTAGGATCTAAAAGGTTTGACAGTTAACTGGGGCAGGAGAACAAGCGAGCATCTAGGATAGGCTTCAGAGTTGGGTGGCACGGTGTGCGATGGTCCCATCCATCAACAGAGAACACAGAGGGAGATGGAATTCGCAGGGCTGATTGGAGAGACTCTAGTCAGCTTGCAAACATGGTTCTGTCAGGCCCGGCCCTTCTCACCGATTTCTTCTGCCTTGCTAAAAAGCCATTAGATTACATTCCTGATGCTAACCCCGAAGGTCTAATCCCTTATCTGGCCAATTTCTCCTCCTGAGGCTGATTACCAAGGTCCAACTATCAAAGTATTGAAGTCCAGCAATCAAAAA
This sequence comes from Rattus norvegicus, assembly GCF_021556685.1. Lineage (NCBI taxonomy): Eukaryota > Metazoa > Chordata > Mammalia > Rodentia > Muridae > Rattus > Rattus norvegicus. The sequence continues at coordinate 218,361,331 of NC_141535.1, read as the reverse complement.
CCTCCTTTGGCTCACCCAATTAACATGCCCAATTAAAATTAAACACTTCACTCTGACACATGGTTCCACCCACCCCCCCACCTTGCCTCGATAAGCTACCAATTTCTTACGTGCTTGTGTGTCTGTCTCCTCTCTGTACAGACGCAGTCCTTTGTTGCCCTCCAGGGCAGAGATATTCCTGCCCCTTCTCCCTTGTCCTCAACCCTTGTCTTTGTCTCTTATTCCCTGCCCTCTGGGGCAAATAAATCTCGTTTGTGCTGAGAACTTGGGCATCCTGGGCCAATGTTGTTTCTTACACTGATGAATTCAGTTCAGGATGTGTCCTCTAAGAGACAGCACACAGACAGAGAGAGGTCTGTGGACAACCTTGTTCGGAACCCTGGTATCACGTGCACTTCAGAACTGAGAGTGTTTGGGTTATGATGAAGGTCCCATGGCTTGTGTACCATGTATTACAGTCTTAGCGAAGCAGATGATCGTTGGCCTCTTGTATATAAATATACAGGACTTATTGCTGTGAATGTTAAGTGTCAAGACAACAGGTCCTACTCAGTGCTGCCGTGGTTTGGTTGTCGAACACTAGAGGAAACGCTTCCAGTTTCCAGGTCTCTCTTGCGTCTCCGAAGTTTGGACAGGAGACTGTCAACCAGAAAACTAGGACCGGCACACACTGAGAGACTTGACAAAGTCACCAATATGAAATAGGGTCATTTCACAATGAGCTGGCATCACGCAAATTCCCATTTGTGGGGTTGGACTTTCTGTCAGTGTCGAAGCATCTTCAGCGGTGAAAGAGTGGAGAGCCTAGGCCTCTGAGAAGCAAAACAAGGCTGAACAAATTGATTGCCTTCTCAGGTGTCACAAGCTCCAAATGCCCTCTTCCACTTCAGCCCTGTTCTCACTTTACAGGGAAAAAGAATATTTCCTTGGTGCCTCTCTCTGATTCTTCATGCAGAGACAGTCACTCAAGTGCTTGACTTCCCGTTAAAAACCTTTCTTAATGCCTGACTACCCCAATTTACCTGTAGGGCAGAGTAGACTCGGGCCACCCCTGACAGATAGCTACTTGCTATTATTCTCCAAGGCAGCCCCAACAGCTTGGACCAGCCGGCCAGGGATAGGAAAAGTGTTTTAGCCACGGAGGTGCTTCATCATAACACGGGGAGCTCAACAGCTCTTCCTTTGACTGCAATTTCCTTAACTGAACTCTGACCTTTGCAGCCTCACTCTCCGGCGAGTTAAGGACCCTGATCCAGGAGGCGAAGGAAATGAAGTGGCCCTTCGTGCCTGAAAAGTGGCAGTACAAACAAGCCATGAGCCCAGAGGACAAAACAAACCTGCAGGACGTGATTGGCGCCGGGCTGCAGCAGTTACTGGTAGGGAGAGTTGCACCACCTGTCCCTCTGTCCTCCCCAAGAGAGGCCTTTAGAGTCTAAGTGGTCTAACAGGTTACATTTCCCTGAAGTACAAGGTGACTCCCGCTCTTACGGTCAGCTCTGCCGGACTGACTAATGTGGGGGGAGGGGGCGCCTATTTGAGAAGTGTCTTTTTCCTGTCACCTCCTGTGTTAGAGAGATGAACCCAATGAGAATGATAAAGAGTGGGGAGAGGGTACAGAATGAAACCTGGTGCCTTGGAATTGCCCCATCTTCTTGGCAAGCACGACTTGCTTTGATTCTACCGTGCTTCAAGACATTTTTATTTTGAAATGATTCTTTCTAGATGTTGGATAATAAATAATAGTAGTAGTAGTAGTAGTAGTAGTAGTAGTAGTAGTAGTAGTAGTAATAATAATAATAATAATAATAATAATAATAATAAAAAAATAGACTTTGCCCATCTCATCTTGATGTCTAAGCTCTTGGTCCAGGTCGGGCCCCTCCTGCCTACCTACCCCTTTCTATCCTGTTCACTCCCTTAGTGTCTCATGACGGAGTCTACTCTGGAAACATCAAGTCAAGGTCACAGATGTGCTTAGTTTTCACCTACATAGTAGAAACCAACTATAACAGTGGTTCTCACCCCGTGGGTCTCAACCCTCTTGGGGGTCGCACATCAGATATCCCACACATCAGATATTCACATTACAATTCATAACAGTAGCAAAATTACAGTTAGGAAGTAGCGATGACGTGGTTTTATGATGGGGAGGTCACGACAACGTGAGGAGCTGTATTAAAGGGTCGCAGCGTTAGGAAGGGTGGGAACCACTGAGCTAAACTGATATCTCCATCCAGCATAAGAAGGAACACCAAGGGCAGCGTAGGGGGTTATTAAAAAAGACGGAAAGCATGAAGCTGGGAGGTCTGGGAGGAGTGGTGGAGAGGAATGGGGAGGTGAACATATGGTCAAAGTCTAATCTATGCATAAGTTATCAAAAAAAAAGCTATTTAAAAATTACATTTTTTTTCTTTTTTTTTGGGGGGGGGGGCTGGGGACCGAACCCAGGACCTTGTGCTTCCTAGGCAAGCGCTCAAATCCTTGAGCCCAATCCCCAACCCCCAAAATTACATTTTTTTATGAACAGGTAAAGCTCGAGACCCAGTTCTAGGGGAGTTAAAAGAAATGTCATTTTCCTGGTGGCAGCATTATTTTTTAAAAAAGGATTTATTCATTTTTCTTTAACATGTGTGGATGGATGTTCGCCTGCATGTATGTCTGTGTACCACGCGCATGCCCAGTGCCTGGGGAGGCTGGAAGAGCTTGCTCGATCCCCAGAACTGGAGCCAAGATCACTGTGAGATAGCACATGGGTGTTGTAACAAAACCCAGGTCCTGTGTGTGAGCACTGAGTACTCTTAGCCTCCAAGCCATCTCTCCAGATGTTACCTTGTGGTAACATTTTTTTTGCCTCTAGTTTCTCAGATGATCATCAAGGAAGTTTACTAACTCAGATGTGTCTTCCCTCACATAAAGATCTATTTGTATGGAGATCAGGCGTAAAAGCCACGACAACAGCCCAGGATTTTCACTTTGCTTGGTTTTATGTTTAGGGGTTATTCCCAGTGAATGCATAGGTACGGTTTTTCTCTTGTTGAAGAAAAAGTCTCACAAAGATCCCTTAATCTATAAACACACAAGAGCATCTTAGGGAATCCCTGGAAAGGGTAACATAGGTTTAATAGACTGGAGATTATTGTCAGAGGAGAGCAAATCCTTGTAAAGAATTAAGGGCTGACCTCTGGGTTTTAGTTTGTTTGGTAGCCCAGGCTGGCCCTGAAGTCTAGATCCTCCCTCCTCATTTTCCCACAATGAAGATTAAAGGTGTATGCCATCAAGGCCATTTTAAGTGGGGGGAACTGTAATAAATGTGGTTGCTGTCAGCGTAAGAGCAGAATGAAATAGTAACTATAATTTGTATATCATGGAATTTACATATGCATCAGATCTTGCTTATCAAAATAGCCCTATAGTGAGTATTATCATTAGCGTCTTCTCGGTCAGGGGACCGGAGAGGACTTCTCTGTCTTGCTCTGGTCTTCTACCATCCAGTCTACAGGAGGAATCGGGAAGCCAAGGTACATGCTCCAACCATAACTTCGAAGGCAATGACCATGCGCTGCCCTCAGAACTCTCGGCAGCGATGGAAGCTTTCAGGGTCTGTGCTTTCCAGTAGCCACCAGCCACATGGGGCTCTTGATGCCTGAAATGGCCAGTGTGACTAAAGAGATGTGTTCATAGTTTGGTTGATGTCTTAGACATTTCTCTGTGCATAGGATGTCAGCAGACATTATGCTTGCCTGTGAAAGTTAAGAGGCCTTAATAGATGCGAACCCAAGAATGTTTCAGGCAGGCACCAGAGATGTCATTCCCTGGCTAATACATCCAGACAAGGCACAGGACTGTATTAGAACCATGCAGCCAATACATGCCTAGAGCACTGGTTCTTACAGTGAGACACATAGCATCATTCGGGGACTTGGGGACTCAGGATCTTGACCCCCAAATCAAAACTCTTTACCGGATCAGGGGGCAGGATGCAGTTGCCCTCACTGTCTCCAAAGCCAATGGTGGCATTGAGTGAAAACAGAAGCTGCTGGGATTAAAGTTCCAATCTCTGGATTCGGATTTGCCACGTGGATTGGGAGGAAAGCTGTTGGGGGTGGGGGAGGGGTGTCCTCCTGCTGTACTCTGCAGTCCATGGAACTCTACTGGTCATACAGATTCCCAGCTGTGGAAACAGACACAGCAAGGATAGGAGTTTGTTCCCCTCACAAGGTCACTCAGTGGCTGTCCTAAAGAATCAGCCCACTGGGGCCACCTCTAGACCCTCATCCATTTAATCTGGGAGCTTTCTGATGTCTGAGCATCGTTTTCCTTTAGCTTCCCCAGCAAGCTCCAAATGAAGCCACCACACCTCCTCGGATGTTTAGGGTGCCTTCCTGTGGTGCCAAACCCCAAGTGCGCAATTGCCCGACCGCTCTGTTCATACATAGAGAGAATCATAGCTCTCTGTAACTCTTTCCGCTTCTGAGACTGCGACTTGCTAGGAGTGGCTCCAGTAAACCCCATGACTTGTTTTGGTCAAGTATACTCTCCGTTTCAGGGTCGCGGTTGGAGGAGCTGAGGGCTCCTATTTTAATAGCCATTGAACCCTCAGTCTCTGCTCTCACAAGTAGTTAAACATCTCACTCTGCCCTTTTTCCATGATCATTTCTTCTTCTATTTCCTACATAATATTAAGGCGAATCCTTCCCCTAAAAATCTTCCTCTTCGGTCTCCAAAAACCTGATTTTGCTTAGAGTGTAAACATTTTGTCTTTCAGTTAATCCTACAACCGAAAGAGAGCCAAGCAAAGTATAAAATGTTGGAGGAAAAAAAAAAGTAAACCACAGATGGCTCTTCTGCTATTTCTGAGTTGGTGAAACTAAGGGTCCTTTAGCTTGGTGCTCTCTATACCCCCACATCATCAACGCTAATTTTGTGTGTCTTGTGCTCTGCTCTCTGGACACGGCCACCCCTGCCCCCTCCCTCTCCACCCTTTCCTTCCTTCTCCAATCCTTTTTCCCTTTGGTGTGTGGCCACCGACAGAAATTTATGACAGGGGCCAGCCTCCTTTACAGTCCACACAAAGCTTGCTCACTTGGGACACTTTGTCAGCGCTCTCCCAGCAAAAACACCTGCAGGACGCTCTCCGAGAAACCTGGAGAGATAGGAGATTAATGTGGCTGTAATAGCCGGGCAGGGGTTTGTGTATTATGCCCTCTCCCCAGGTAGGTGGGTCTTTTCTGAGATGATACCAATTATTTATAGCCGAAACATCTGTTGATAACTGCAGCTGCCCTTGTAAAAACAAAGCATATCATGAGGTCACAGGCTACAGAGACCAAAACCCTACCTCATGCTAGCTTCCGTCTATTCAGCAGCACCCCAAGTCCATGGTTACCGTCATCTTTAACGTCTCATCGTGCCACGGAAAACACTTTGTAAACACCGAGCTGCCCTGCCCTGTGGTCTTTGAAGCCTTATTTCATCTTCATCGGTAATTTATATTCCAGCACTATTGTGCTGTGGGGAAAGGGGGAGGAGCTTTTTGTTTTCCATTTAATTGTATATTGCCTGACACTTTGACCCGTATTATTAGTATCAGTCAGAAAAAGGATTTTCTCTCCCTCTTGTGTAAAAATGAAATTTCAAGGGAAAGTCAGCACTCCTTCGGCTCTTTTCACTCAAAACAATGTTTACACTCTAAGAGGGGAGGATGAAAAGCGGGAGCAACTCTTTTTCAAGTGCCCGAAGAGGGCACCGCGGTTTCTGAAAGAGAACAGTGCGCTCCTTACAGATATCATTCAGTGAAACCTTTGATGGAGTTTTCAAAACCCAGTGAAGGCATTCGGTGCTGGCTACTGCGGAGCTCCACTCTGGTCGTGGCGGCTGGCACTGACTGGGAAAGTCTGTCTTCGCTCCTGAGGCGTGGGAGGGAGACCGGTCCAAGCTGCTAGGTAGACGCCTCTTTGGGGGATGTTTCCAGTAGCCTTCGTTTTGCTAAAAGTAACAGTCACTACTTAATCAAAGAGGAATCTGGAAATAAAGCTTTTTTAAACGGGGAGGGAGAGAGGGCTTAATTTTGCATGTCTGAGTTGATTGCTAGACCCTGACTTTGAAATTCCCTGCAGTGGTTGATTGAGTTGGGGTCCGGTTGGTGGTACTAGACTGGACAAAACCCACTTGTCTCAGAGAGAGGGGAACCTGCCCTCAGTCACTCCTGTCTTCAGCATGACTCCCCACGCAGGAGACAGGCGCGATGCTCACTCACGGTTTGACACAAAATTCCAATCAGAGAAGAGAAAGCAAGCTCAGGGTAGATACTATGTGTCATCTGTAGCTATTTTGCTGCAGGAAAAAAAAAATGAGATGACTTATGCTTCGTAGGATTGATTTGAAAAGACTTCTCCTCCCCCCAACAATGTTTGAGTGTTTCTTAATGTTTATTTTGAATGAAAAAAAAAAACCCTCCAGATAGTACATTTAGCATCTAGAATATTTTTCCAAGATGTCCTAAGGATAACCTTAGAGCCTTTAACTTGTTATTGTGATTTTTAACTGCTTGAGATACATAAGGAAAAGGGGTTAAAGCACAGAGATGAATAAATCTGAGTAGGTCATTTCGAGAGCATACATGTGGGTTAGGCAAGATAACACGGGGTCAGGGTTCCTCCCTCTGTACCTCGAGTCTTGAGTTCCTTTCCTAGAGCCTAGTGGAAGGAGATACCCAACTCCTGAAAGTTGTCCTCTGATCTCTGTGTACCTAATGTGGCAGCCACATGTGAAAACCCTACACACACACACACACACACACACACACACACACACACACACAAGAAATTTGTGTTGTAACCAACATGAGCCAAAGAGAGTGGAAGTGGATATTCAGAAATAAGGTGGGTCAAAGATATCAAACTATAAATTGATTAGAAAATGGAAAGTCAGGTACCAGAAAGACAATATACAGTAGTCACCAGCTTAAAGGACTAGATACCACCGGTGGGAACAAGAGAGCCTCACCCACGAATGCAGTCATGTTTAGAAGATAGTCTTAAAACTATCGAGACTCACTTATTCCTGTCACCAGCTTTCCTACTAGAGGGTAAGAGTTAGATTATTGTCCAACCAGCAATAATTTTCTCAAACTAATTTTCCGACTTCCACTGTGTGGTTTGGGCTTTAATGATGAAAAAATCTTTTTCATTTGTACGGGGGTGAGGGGGGGAGACGCGGTGATAAACTACGACTTCACCCACCTTCTCTACCAAACCTCAGAGTGTCACCATGTGCTGGACACTTGGTATTGAACACTGAAAGGTGAAGGAGTGGGCCTGGAGACACAGTTCTGCTCTTCTAGAAGTCCCGGGAACTCCCAGCACTCACCTGGACGCTCACAGCTCTCTGGAACTCCATTTCCAGGGCCCTGAGGCTCTCACATGGGCATACAAAACACCAATGAGCATTAAATAAAAATAAATTATATGGTAAGCAAATTATTAGTTCATTAAGTAAATTATTATTAAATAATTATATATAAATTGATTATATATATTTTAAAAAATTAAGGTGTAAGGTGAAGAAAAGCTCAGTAGTTCTTCTACTAGAATGAAGTGAGAGAGTGGCCCTTGCCCAAGGCATGCAGGGTTAAATGTTTACTTTCACTTACCAAATACCTAGTCCATAAAAGGATCAACAGATAGTCTTCTAATTGTCACATTAGTTTCATTAATCTCTTTCACAGTTAAGAAGATTAACACTCAGGGAAGTTTCATAACACAGCCAAGACTGTGAGTCGCCCTCACCATGTGAACATCTCTGCTCTTCCCACCCATGGTTTGCTGCAGACCCAGGCTGCCTCTTTAGATATTAAGGTACCAGAGACTGGGAGTAGCCATTACCCAGAGCCTCCCACACCACACACTGACTCAGGCGCTCCTGGCTACCTCCACGATCTGAAAATGAAAGGGTAGGTTCCAAAAGAACCTACTGCAGTCAAGTGATGTGTCCAAGATTTCGACAAATGTTAAATATTGGTAGGTCTGATTGGGAGGGCACACATCTCAGAAGTGGAGAGTTAGACGTGGAGTTCATGCTGGCTGAGCTTTATAGCTGGGTGGTAGACTCCTTGCCTAGGATGCAGAAGGCCCTGGGTCTAACCCTCAAAACTTCAAGATTTCAACACACACACACACACACACACACACACACACACACACACGCACACACACATATGTCTCATATATATGATATACATATATATGTATGTATATGGGATTTGTGGGATTTATTATTAGAATGACTTATAGGCTGTGGTCCCACTCATCTAACAGTGGCTGCCTATGAACATAAGGTCCAAGAATTCAGTAATTGTTTGGTGCATGAGGCTGGATGTCTCAGCTGATCTTCAGCATATGCTGGAATCTGGAAGAAATGGGCTCTAACAACACTAAAGGAATGGACTTGCTGTTGTGTTTTATAAAAAGAAGCCAGGATATGTTTGATAGAGTACAGTATGTTGAGGTGGGAGGGGTGCCTCAGTGGGCCCATGGTAAGGAATCCCTTCCCCCTGAGGTACCAGCCATACAACGGGTTTAGTATAGAATAGAGTTTATTTAGGGCATGGGAAGGGGAGTTGAGAAGGGAATATTGACAAAGACAGACAGACAGACAGACAGACAGACAGACAGACAGACAAGGAAGAGGAAGAGGAGGCAAGATCAGCCAGGATTATAGAGTGGGAGGGGAACGGGAAGGGGAGAGAGGGAGAAAGGGGTCAGGGAGAGAAGAGAGTCAGAGAGAGGGAAGGGGCAGAAAGTAAGAGAGCAAGGAGGAGCCAAACAGCCCTCTTTATAGCAAGCCTGGCCTACTTGGCTGTTGCCAGGTAACTGTTGGGCGGAGCTTAGAAGAAATGCGGAAGCTTGTTAGCCAGGGAGAGCAAGCACGCAAAGAACAAAAGCTTCCTTCTTCCCTGTCCTTCCACAGGCTTTCAGTGAAAGCATGCCCATTAGAAATGGGTTTTTCCCGCCTCAAAAGATCTGGATGAAATGTACTGTCTTTATATCTCAAAGATGCAGATGAAAGGTGTGTCCTCCCACCTTGAAGTGGGTCTTCCCTCTCCAAACAGGCGTGCGGTACTCCACGTTTGGGTTTGAGTTGATTCCAGAGTAGTGAAGATGGCAACCGCTCATAGCCACCATAATAGCACAGGCTAGCCCATTGCATGTGGGTGGCAAGCCCCATGCTATGTTTCCAGCCTCAACCATGGAGGTCTTAGGATGACTTCTTGAGTGAAAGGGCTCAGGAGACAGAGCTGTGTGCGTCTCCTTGACTTCTCGGACATCTCAGACCCACAGGCCTCCTCTGCTTAGCTTCCAGAGAGAGTCCTCGCCTGGGCTGCGCTGAATGGCACTGCCAGCCACTCAGTCACACACTGGAAACGTCAGTCATCTTCCTCTCTCTTGCCCACCAGTAGCTTTGGCTTATAAATATCTCGCTAATTCACTTCCACCCCTGCCATTACCTAAGTCTGCTTTGTGCTATAGTAATGCAATGGAATCCCTGAGGCGGGAGAATTCATAAGGAACAGGGATCTGTTTGGCTCCTAGTGCCGGAGGCTGGGACATCCAAAAACATGGCATCTAGACAGGGCCTTCATGCTGTTACCTCTTTGCAGAGTCAAAGAGTAAAGAGAGGTTGGAAATGAGAGAGTAATTCCACTCCTGTTATGACTAATCCATTGTCACCGGGCTAATCAAGCCCTCATGGCCTAGTCACCTTGCATTAGGCCCCAAGTCCGGACTGGTCAATTAAAGGGAATCATTCGACCTCTAGCACCTCCCTCCCCAAGCTGCTGCCATACCTTGACGGGGGCGCCTGTCACTGCTTCCTGAGTTGTCCCTCATGTTTCTGCTCCACATTCTTTCCCATGAAGAGAGCAATACGCAAGCTAAAACCCTGGTGGTACCGCCTCAGCCTACCTAGGGAATACCCAGAGGTACAACCAGGCCTGCAGCCCACTAGGTGCCGGCCTTGCCTCTGCCAGGGCCAGGCGGCTCACTGGCCTCCTTTTACCCTGCACTCTCACAGCTGTTTATCCCACCCACACAGCTGTTCTCCATTCCTGCCGTGCTCTCTGCCTTCACTAAGTGTCTGTATGTGCCTCATGGGTCATCCTTGAGTTTATTCCTCAGGGAAGCTGCCTCTTCCTTTCTCTCTCTCTCTCTCTCTCTCTCTCTCTCTCTCTCTCTCTCTCTCTCCTTTTCTTTTATTGGATATTTTTATTTACATTTCATATGTTATCTCCTTTCCCAGGTTCTCTTCCATAAGCCCTCTATCCCCTCCCCATCCCCCTTCTTCTATGAACCAACCATCCACCCCTTCCCACCTCCCCGCCCTGGCATTTCCCCTACACTGTGGGGTTCAGCCTTGGCAGGACCAAGGGCTTCTCCTCCCATTGGTGCCCAACAAGGCCATCATCTGCTACATATGGGTCTGTCCATGTATACTCTTTGGATGGTGGTTTAGTCCCTGGGAGCTCTGGGTGGTTGGCATTGTTCTTCTTATGGGGTTTCAAACGCATTCAACTCTTTCAGTCCTTTCTCTAACTCCTCCAATGGGGACCCCATTCTCAGTTCAATGGCTGGCTGCAAGCATTCACCTCTGTATTTGTCATGCTGAGCCTCTCAGGAGAGAGCTATGTCAGGCTCCTGTCAGCATGTACCTCTTGGCATTCCCATTAGTGACTGGGTTTGATGACTGCATGTGAAGTGGATCCCCAGGTGGGGCAGTGTCTGGATGGCCTTTCCTTCAAACTCTGCTCCACACTTTGTCTGTGGATTGTATCTTGGGTAATCCAGGCTTTCTCCCTTTCGAGACTGGCTTAACACTCTCCGGTCACATATTCTACGACTGTGCCAATGTGTGCTTACATTTGTTAGGGGAACTTCTCTTATTGTTATCTCTGTCTCCTACTGACAGTCAACTCCATGACAATAGGAGCCTTGCTCATCATGCCTTGCCTTTCCTGACATTTATAGCTCTGATATTTTCACAGTAAACGCCACCGATTCTCTCCTTCCATCATGTGGAATCTCTAAATAGAACTTGGGGCCTCAGGCTTGGTAGCAGACACCTTTAATCTCTGAACCATCTCACTAGCCCTTGAATATAAACATTGAATAAGAGAATGAATGAATGAATGAATGAATGAATGAATGAATGAATGAAATGTATATGACACATAATATTCCCATGGGGTGGTATTTGACATGCAGGCGTGTGGCATACAATGAGGTTATCCTGTGTAGCCTCCACACAGTTGCCTGGGCAGTGGACAAGAGTAGAATAGCAACGTCACTCCTCAGAAATGGAAAGTATTTGAATAAATGCATTCTTTACAGGCTTCCAGATAAGAATTAAATAACTGAGAAAAAGGTAGTCATGTTTGCCATGTGTATTATAAATTGAAATGGGAGGAGTTTGTGTTTGGGAATGCACATGAGAAAAATCTTCTAAAGACATGCAAGTGGACATTTCATTTACGTGGTGGGGTTCCTGGCTACTTATATTTCCTTGATTCCCCACAGCAAGGGTCTCTTGCTACAGTAAAAGAGGAAAAGAGAAGAAGGGAGAAAGGGGGATGGGGACTTGTTAATCAGGTATCTTTACAGCCGGGTAGTCTCAGATATACATAAACACACTTCTCCCACTTGTCTAACACATGAAATGCTAGGCTGTGCATTATCCCAGCAATGGCGACACTAAGGACCCAGCTGACTCTGTCAACGCATCTTGTCACCAAATAAAATAAGAATTTTGAGCACAGTGTTTTAATTACTGACTTTTGCTTGTTATGCTAGGTGACTGGCTACAGGTTGAGTCTCCTTATTCCCCTGTGTATCTTCAGAGGTCATCATTGCTTCCACAGGGACTCACACACATGCTTGTGAATGGAGAGAGGTGTGGGATACCCTTATCAGTCATTTCCTTACCAAGAAAGGAGTGTGTGGTAAGGGGAGTGACTCAGCAGTGAAGAGCACTGGCTGCTCTTCCAGAGGTCCTGAGTTCAATTCCCAGCAATCACATGGTGGCTCACAACCATCTGTAATAAGTTCTGATGCCCTCTTCTGGTGTGTCTGAAGAAAGCAACAATAAGACACACACACACACACACACACACACACGTTGAAGAAGGAGAAAGAGGAGGAGGAGGAAAAGAAAAAGGGGAGGAAGAAGAGGAAGAGGAGGAAGTAACGAGTTGGAGACCCTCTAGTTTAAATCCGTTGTTGGGTCACTGAGGGAAGTAAAACACAGAAAGATTAGGTGCCCACATTGTCATCAGGCCAACTGCTAAAAGTGACAGGGCAGCTGTGACATCAGGCTTCCTACCTACTTGTGCTGGGCAATTCCTTGTTGGACCTGGGACAGACTTTTTTTTTTTTTTTTAACGTACTCCAGTTCTTCTTGCTGATAGTAACAAGGCCTTCTGTCTTTCTGTTTTTAGAGCAGAATTAATTTTAAAAGACATTTATAAAAGCTAACCACCGGCATTTAAAACTATCATTTCTGGGTCATTGAGATGGTTCCTCTGATTAAAAAAAAAAGACTCTTGGGGGACAAGCCTGATGACTTGAGTTTTTGATCCAGACTCCCACAAGTTGCCCTCTGACCTCCACGCATGTACAGTAGCATGTGCTTGCCAGTTGTGTTCTATGTATGCATAGTTATATGTGCTTACCAAGACACACACAGAGACACACACACACACACACACACACACACACACACACACGAGAATAAATTAAATTTAAGTTTTTGACCTTTAATTTATTTCTACTAGATATTCTAGGTCTTGCTTTGAAAAAAAGTCAGGGACAAACTAACTGTTATTTAATAAGTGAAAAGGAGCTACCAAGGGAGTGGGGCTGTGAAAGAGAAACAGTCTGAAAACCTATGCACTTTCAGAACTTTAAAAAAAAAAAGAGTATGACGAAATCCACTGAGGACTTAAACCCTTCTCTAAAACTCTGCCAAGGCGTGGGGGCTGGGCTTTTAATAAAGTACTCTCAAGTTTCAATGGAAGGTAAATTAAAATGGTGTGGCTTGTCTTTAATATTCTACCAGCGAAACTCTGGTTGCCACAGAATCAGGCATGCAAGCTATCCCTTTGATGAGGGGGCTCACCCTACAGTGTGAATTTCATGTCCTCATAATGAGGACAGAAACCGAGCCAAGCCCTGGAGGGATTGCTACAGCTCAGACGTGTGGGCAGAGCAGCACAGTGTTAAGTGCGAGCAGAAAATGAGCAGGGTCCAGCGTCGCACAAAGAGGCGACCCACTGAAAATACATCATCCTAGGAGTGTGTCCACCCACCCTTGTAGGCAAGCCAACCAATGCTGCCTCTCAAAGTCTATGTGGTGAAGGGCTTTATGAGGAGCTTAAGCAGTCGTGCCGTCTCCGTGTACCTAGCACGTTCACGCAGGCTGAAGCAAATGAAAATGCCACCTTTGTACATCCACATATCAAACACCGGATTTCATCTGACCAACCTGACAGTCTTTGTGGCATACTCTCCTGATGGCAGCCCCTGCAGAGTGGGACTCTCCTTAGGCCCATTTTGCAGATGAGGTCAGGCATTTGGCTTCATGAGCTAGAAAGATGCTTGCTCTAAGATGCTCCAAGCAAATGTCAAGTGCAGTTAAGACGGAGATGCCTCCCATTGCTCCCTTGGTACTCTGTCCCTGCATCCACACCCATCATGTCCTGTTACCTACCTACTCACAGAGCAAGCTTGCCCACACACAGAGGAAAACAAATGTTCTTTAGGCTACTGAATTTATATATAAAAAAACAACCTGGACGACTACTGTTCTTTCCGGAAGTTGATGAAGCACAACGGGGCTTTCCATGTTCCCATTGTGGGATTCATGGTGAATTAAATTATCTCACCTCAAATGATGGAATTCTAGGCTTGCACTGCTGTGTCTCGCTTCCATCAGTAAAGTTTTGAATAAGCGCCATGACAAAAACTCCAGTTATATGGTATATTTATAATATGTGCACTTTGAGAAAAAATTGCCCTATATCATGCACATACTGACTTTTTAAACTTGTGATCCACCTGCCTCTCTGACTGAGTAATGGGCTTACTTATTTAATTATGTGCACGCCCTGTTTGTTTTGTTATGTAGATTTCTATAAGCTACAAAGTTATAGCTGAGACAAGGACTAAACCAATATCTAAAATAATAATAATTATTATTTTATGATTGTGTTACTGGCATAAGCATCTTTTTTTTCATGTCAACATTGTGATTGGCTATATACATTCAGTTACAAAAATCTTGATTAGCACTCTGCTTGGAAAATGTAGCTAGGACAGTTTATTTTAGCGTGTGCTGGACTTTAATTGCTATCATTATTTTAAAAAAAATCGCGTCCAAAGATAGGTAAAGCCAGCTATGCTCAGCTATGATCAACCCATCCAATGGCGATGAGAAATCTGTCTACAATGCCGTAAACGTTGGAAGAAGAGCCACAATACGGAGTTGGAAGGGAAAGCAGAAGCCATTCTGCTGTGTTATACTTCTGCCGCTGTGCTTGTTTGAGGTAACAGTGACAAAGTCGGTCTGCATAATCTTTGACACTAGAGTGGACTTGGGACTTGACTGCTAACACTTGAATCTGGCGCTGCCTGTTGTTAGCATGGAGGCCACTGTGGTTTCTCTTTCTTCATACAGAAGAACAGCAACACAGAAGCACTCTTTGGGTGTTTTGTTTTTTTTTTTAAACATTAAGCAAGTGGCTAACAAGGAATGCTTCAAACCACATCCCACACTCAAGGAATGGAATCACCATTAGTTGACTGACAAGAAGACATGGCTTGGAGTCAAGTGGAATTTTTTTTTCTTTTGCCATCTGTATGTACGTGGGTGTTTTTTGTCTGCATGTGCACCTGGCTACCATGTGCATGCAATGCCTACAGAGCACAGAAGGTGGTGTCAGATTCCCTGGAGCTAGGGTTACGTACTCCAGTGTGGGTGCTGGGAATTGATCGCAGTCCTCTGGAAGAGCAGCCAGCATTCTAATCTGCTGAGCATCTCTTCGCCCCCTAGATAAGACTTTGGTAGCCAAGAGGCAAGACATAGAGAGCCACGGTCAGAGCAACCAATCCTCCCACAAAATAACGCTGCAAGGGGTAAAAATATGTCTGTGACACCAATGTGATATCAGAATGATAGACCTGAGCATCCAGACCATCTTCTACAGACTGCAAGCAACTGAACACTCAGGATCTCATCCATGCACCTGACAGTGTGAGGTCATGGTCCTTGCAATCAACACATCACCATCACCACCATCACCATCATCATCATTATTTATTAGAGGAAGCACATATCACTGATATACTAATCAATCTATGGGAGAACCCCAGGTAGCAAGATTCCCACCAGCAGATAGTCCCTTCCACAGCAGTCCACTAACAGGTGCTAAGGTAGCTGAGTCTGTTTGACACAGTGCCCTGGGTTATCTGCTGAACCATCTGTGAAGAAGGCCTGACATTTCCTTGTCCTGACCCTGACACTCACTCTTCAGGTGGGATAGGTGCAGTTCCCAGGAGATAAAACAAAGCAAAACAAAACCAAAAAATGCCATCATCCCTTCGTCAGTCCCACTGGATTACATGAGATAGGAAGTTTCTTTACTTTTCATCTGTCTCTGTACATCTTCCTGGAGTCCGGTGAAGAGATTGGGTTCTGGGAGAGAAAGACATCATCTTCATTAGGAAACACCCTCTTGGAAACCTTCCCATTGGCTTACAGCCAATGTTAGGTCACAATCCTAAACTTGAAGTCGAAATATTAGATTATTGTTTGAAACTCTGGCATTAGTCCATTTTCCATGCCTCAAGTTTATTTGTGCAAACAGCATAGGACCCTGTCATCTGCAAATAGTGTGTAGGCGGGCGTGTCACTGTCACATCAGTGTTCACACTGGCAGGAGCCTTTTCTACGGGGCCTTCACAGGGGCCTGGGCACCCTTGGGAGCCTGGGCCTTAGCTGGAGCTGAAGCCTGGGCCTTAGCTGGAGCAGCAGCCTCTGCCTTGGTCTGAACCTTGGGTTTTGGTTGGCAGAGCCTACGACCCTTGGCCATGTAGCTTCAAATCCTCTTCCCGAGCTTGCGGTGATGGCTGAGTTTGCGGCTGGGGTCCTTTGACATCTTGGGCTTGATGGCCTGAGGCTTCACGAGGGCCTTGATGGCCTCTGCGTGTGCATTCACTGCCTTTGCACTCTTGGCCTGCATCTTCTTCAGGCCTTTCTTCCTCATGTGCTTCTGGGCAAAGCCCATGTTCCTCAAGAACTTGGGGGCAACCCCCTTAAGAGGTTTGTATTTTTGTGACCAGGGTTTCTTGATGCCATTTCTGGGCCATTTGCCGGACTGGTTTTGTGTGTGTTGTGGTTCTTGGACTTGGTCATGACTACACGGTAACCTGAGGATCCTGCACTGCCTGGGGCCAGAAAAGCCATGTAGTTGTTGTTGTTGTTGTTGTTGTTGTTGTTGTTGTTGTTGTTGTTTATATATACCAGTCAACAGGCAGGAATTTTCGTCCCCAAAATGCTCCTAACTAAGGTCATACCATGTCATTCTCCATTACAAATGCATCTTCAGTGTCTGTCACCTAATGCTTGGTGGCGGGATGAATGAATCACTGGCGTCTTTTGCCAAGCATCACTCGGGAGACACCCAGGCTTTGGTGCTGGTTGCCCGTAGTAATGGAGTACCCTGTGACAAGGAGCTCTTCCTTGTGAGATTTCAGCTCATCACCGGCTCTGCCTTGCTTTCTGTTGCTATGATGAAAAACACTCTAACCAAATTCAACTTGGAGAGGAGACTAGTTATCGTATACCTCAGAGTCTGTTCTGGTGAGAAGCCAGGGCAGGAGATCAAGGCAGAAACCAAAGCACAAACCATGGAAGAAAGATGCTTAGGAGCTTGCTCCCCGGGCTTGCTCATCAGGCTAGCTTTCTTCTACAACCCAGGCCTAGAGACAGTACCGCCCACAGTGGACTGAGCTCTCCTATAGTAATCACAGTCAAGAAAAGGCCTCACAGGCAAGCCCAGTGAAGGAGGTAAATCTAACTGCAGCTAACTCTTCCCTGGCGTGTCAAGCTGGTTACAGAAGCTAACCGTGCACGGTCCTACATAAGTCAAGTCTGTTCTTGGCGAAGCATTTTTGTTAACTGATACGGACCTTTGATTTTACTTTCTATATAGCTATTTCCAGTGACAAGATCTCTGAGTAGAAATTCCCTGAGGATCAGGAGGAATACTCAGAGTTAGAAACCCTAATGCAGGAGCTCCGCATTGACATAATAAATAAACATTTTTGGGACTTCCTAACCAATGATAAAAGCCAGGACTTTGGGGGTTAGCTTCCTTTTTTTTCTGACAAAAACTAGAATGGAAACCAGGCCAGGCTGTGTCCCTGACTTTTTTATTTACTTATTTTCCTTTTTATTGTGTGCTGGTTTACTGTGTGCAGGTTTCACACATGCTAGACACATTCTCTCACCCTGAACCCATATCCCTAGCCCTCGAAAGGTAGTTGTCTACCTCGAAAAAACAAATACATTCTGTTTTCCTTAATTATGTTTTGTTCATTAATTTTCAGTTTCATCCCCACATTTTTGGTCTACCAATATTTTTTTTTATTTTCATCTCATCTAAAAAAGAAATTGTGGAGGTTGAATATTGAGTGTCCTGGGAGGTCACATTGCTGTCAGACATGGCTGCTGGACATGGTCACGAACACGGACATGGTCATGGTAAAATGGAACTTCCAGATTACAGACAGTGGAGAATTGAAGGGACGCCATTAGAAGCAATGCAGAAGAAGCTTGCTGCACGAGGGCTGAGGGATCCATGGGCTCGCAATGAGGCTTGGAGATACATGGGCGGCTTTGCAGACAATATCACCTTCACGAGCGTAATGTTAAAAGGATTCAAATGGGGGTTTGCTGCGTTTGTGGTAGCTTTAGGGGCCGAGTATTTCCTGACTTCCCATGAGGTTAAGAAGCATCACTGAAGAGAGCACCTGTGACGTCTTCCATGAAAATAAGATTTCTCTCACCATAGCATCCTTGGCTGTGTGTCTGTCCTTGAAAGAATATTGTATGGTTTAATAAAGCAAGAAAAACTGTGGGTTTTTTGTAACTATTAAATAAAATTAAAAAGAAAAAAAAAGAAATTGTGATGTAAAAACTAAGGTATCCCTGGCAAGCCACCTATACTTACATGAAAATAACCAATCAGCAAAGCATCGAGAGCTATGAGCCAAGTCACCTTCCGCACTTACGACTTCTCCTCAACGACTGACAATACAGCCATGAACAACAGAAGTGCCTGGTGTTACATTGCATGAGAGTTAGGAGCTTCCTGTGGGAAGATAGGAAAGAGAAAAGTGCTGTAAATAATATCACTCGAAATTGGTAATAGTAATAATTGATATTACTAATGATATATCACTGAATATTGGAGAGCAGCCTGGGCTGCGAAGGTCAAAACAGCAGAGTCGTGGGACAGCGAGTGTTGTGGATGTTTTTCAGAGGAGCGTTAGGGAAACCTTTCTAGAGTGACTGGAGTTGAGGCTTGAGTTGGGAGCTGGGCTCACAACCAGAGCAGCAGCTGTGCAGATGGGGAGCAGCCAGTGCAAACTCACGAAGCTCACACATGGCTCGTCCCAGAGAGAACCAAAGCAAGGAGGCCAGAGAAGAGGAAGAAATAATGGGAGTCAGAGGAACTAGGTTAGTGAAACAGCAAGAGGTGTTACATTAGGAACAACTCATTCACATTTATAGATTTAAACTATTTTTTTTACATTTATTTGTGAGTGTGTGTGCACACACACCCAACTCTAGGAGCGTGAACAAAATAACGATCAGTGGGCATCCTTTGGACTTGGACTTTATTGGCAACCTTAAGAGAATGCGTTTAATAGAGTGTTGAAGGTGAGAGCTGTAGGATAAAGAAAGTTTGGAAGTGAGGAAGGAAAGAGAAGGAGATGGGATGACTCTTGAATTTGGCACCACTGGAAGGATGAGAGAAACAGGCCAGGAGGCACCTTCTCTTAGGCACCTGCTGTCAAAATGGCAAGTTTGCTTTTTTACATTTCCTGTTACTATGACTACACACTGGGTACTATATAAAGAGTAAAGGCTCTAAGGACCCAAAATCAAGGCATTGAATGGCAAAGGCCTTTTTGATAGTGAGGACTTAGTGTAGAGTGCCAAGTTGACATGAAACAAGACCATCAAAGACAAAGAGGTTATGGGGCAAGTGTGCTGGATAATCACTAGCGTGGTTGTTGAACTGGCCAAAATTTATATCTGGATTCAAGACGCCTAGAGTCCAGAGTCAAACAAGCAGATGGCTCAGCAGTTCCCAGAAGACACAGGTAGTAGTAACACGGTTGCCTATTTTGATACTTTGTTTTTCCCTTTCATGGTCCACCAAAACCATCTACTGCAGATCTGAGCAGAGGAAGTGGAGGGAATGGGGGCAAACCAATGTGCTCTCTTAGGTCCCGAGATGCAGGTCTCACAACTGTTTCCCGTGAATCTGCATCTTCCATTGGTAAAATGGAGAGTTCGTGACTTGACAGGGCCTGGGCCTAAGCCTTAAGATGCATCTGTTTTTCTTTTGTCCCCCATTTAGTAGGTGAACCAATGTGGAGCATGCCAGATTTGGTCTTCACTTGACCTTCCGGAGTCGACTTCGGTGGGTTCTATGCTTATCTCTTACTGTTGCCTGCCTTGTTGCGCACCCACGCTGGCCACCGTCACTTTTCATTTGTTTATTTTGCCAAGTCCTTGCCTCAGAACCTGCCCCTCCCCACTTACATCTCCTCCTTCCTTTTTTTCTCCATCCTCCAAATGGTCATACCACAATAATTTCCCTTCACACTGCTCCAGCCAGATGGCACAGAGACCCCCTTGCCCAGCCCCTTGAGAACAGCTGCCATTGTCATTGCTGTGAACACGTCATGGCTTTGAACTTGTAGCTGGGACCCAAACTTGAGGCTCAGAACCAGGAGGGGCTGCTCTAAAAGACAGGGCTCGTTAGCATTTTTCCAATCTTCTGTGTATCGAAATCTCATTGTGGAAGTTTAATTCCTTAGCCACCTGACTCGACTTCCTAGCCATGAAGTTCCCTTTGTGCCTGAAACTCAATTAGAGTCCCGTATTTCTCATCCCCACAAACAGATGTGGAAACACAACTCTGTTTGTGGGCTGTCGGCACGTGTGTCTTTGTGTGGGCAAGTGTGTGCCTGTCCCCTTAGGAATCTAGTAAATTCTCTTCACAGTCTCTAAGTACCTTATTTAAACATGGTCACTCAGCAAGAAGAATACAGTTGCTGTCTGTTCTGCCTTCCCATGAAGACAGCCCCTGAGGAAAGATAAAGGGGTAGGATTCATTTGTTTCTGAGCATAAGATTGCTAGAGTCACAGCAACACAGAAATTCTGTTCCTATGGTATATGATCATAATTTTGAGTCCTCAGAGACGACAAGTCAGTCATGGGTCTAAAAACCCAAACTACCACCACCACCACCACCACCACCATCATGACGACAAAGATTCATATGTGTGAACCAATATCCATTTCAAAAGCACTATTGTGTTGTAAACCATGGGTAGTGTGTGTGTGTGTGTGTGTGTGTGTGTGTGTGTGTGTGTGTGTGTGTGTGTGCTTTCACTTTTGGGGGGTGGGGAGGGCAGGGGGTTCCTTTCATTTTAATCTAATTGTGTACAGCCCAGGCACATTTTGCCACGCAGGGAGATTCCTTAGTGTCCCTTCCCTACCACATACTCTGACCTCTTTCATTCTCCCTTCTCCTGTCAGAGAATATCCCCACACACACCCTCCTCCCTCCAGGGTGGGGAGAGATTCCCAGAACGCTGATGTATTCTGCCTCGCTGCTGAGGAATGTACTGTCCCCTCACTTGGCAGCAAATGAAAGTGGGTATTAATTTCTCGAAGAGCGGGGAGACACAGAGAGTGGAGCTGCAAGAACCACATCACCCAAATCTGCACGTAGGACGCAGCACGCTGCCACTTCAAAGGAGAGTGGCTGAGAGAAAGAAAGGGAAGAGGAGAGTCTCCTGACTTGATGTCCTTGTACTTCGCATCATAGGTTTTGGATAGAGATGCGAGAGGTTCGGCCCTGAAGGGAGCTAAATTATGCAGCTGCAGGGACGCCAGGGCCTCCAGAATAGGATGCTTCGTTTGGATTTTGCACAATGCTATTGAAGTGCTTATTTTCCTCCTGAAGAGACACAAACAGATGCAAACTTCTGTAAACACTTTAGAAATGAATTCAGTGAGTTTGGCCTCTCAGCAGTGCTCAATAGCTGACAGAAAAATGTCTAATTAGTGCAAGTGGAAATAATAGGGCCACTTGGATTCCTTCCATCCTCCTCCAAGTCTCCTTCTCCAAGAAACTCAAAGGCCCTTTTGTCTGGCAGGTCACCCTCTCTCGGGCTTTTGTGCTCCGATCTATTAAGAGTAGAAGGGGAGAAAATAGATTAGGCAATGTTCCCTGCTCAAATATATGACGCGTTCGTGCGGGCTGCAGAATGCGCCTACAGGTGCTGGGGGAGGGGTCTCCGGGTTAGTGACAGCAAAAAAAAAAAAAAAAAGGAACGCGCACGCGCACTAGAGCGCTGGAAGGTTCCCTTGGAAGAGCTAGCTTCCCGCTTGCTGCATGAAAATGGGGCGGCTTCCTTTTTTTTTTCCCAGTCTCAGAGAGGTTAGTTCTCAGGGTCGGTGAAGGGATGAAAAAGATGAAAAAGACATGTGACGTTTTACCATGTTTCTAGAGAACACTTATAGATTCAACGGTCATTTCTGTTTAAGTATTGAAAATTCCACTGCAGCCTACACCAGGGTTGGGGGCTGGGGGAGCCTTTTCCATGGGTTTATATTTTGTCACACAAGAGAGGGGGACTGAGTGACAGACTTCGTTGGTTGGTTGGTTTTCCCTCGTGGTGTCTGTCACCTCATTTATTAAGCAGCCACACCATGCTGAACCCTCGAAGGAGAGTTTTCTTTAGTTCTGAAACAACACTGCAAATAGTAACGATCCAAGATGAGATCGGATTGGAGAGGTTACGCCGCCATTTGCCAGGGCAACCCATGAGGAGCTAGGATACAAAGGCAAGGAGAGACAACTGTTGGCACAGGGCTCACCTTGTGTGCATGAGACCCTAAGTTTCATTCTCAACACCACGACAAACCAATGAGCCACAGAGAGCTGTGGCTTCATCTCAGAAATTATATTTTTTTTAACTTTGATTTAAATGATATTTTTACATCTTGCATTTGCATACCTAATATTTTCTCCATGCCCTGGAACATTATCAAATAAAGCTATGAGAGCAGTCTGTGCTTTGGGAATTACTTTCTGTAGATTGTATAGACCATGCTTCTTTTGCAACTGGGAACTTTCACTTCCTGTTAATTGTGTCAGTTTTACCTGATCGGATGGTGGGTGTTTTACAGGTTTCTTGAGTTTTGCTCTGTGAAGCAGCTTAACTCTCTTGAAGCTAGCTAAACATCCAGACTCTAACTTCGTCTGGTCTCTAAAGCCAGACCTTCCAGAACACGTGGTCCCATGCTCTGTGAAGGGACAAGACTTACAGAAAGACGAGATGCTTGAGACCTAAAGAAGACTTGAGCTTTGATTCCTAGCACCCATGTAAAACGCCAGTCATAGAAGTGTGTGCCTCTCAGAACTAGGGAGGAAGTCTGCAGGAAGGAACAGGATCCCTGAGACTTAGTGGCCAATGCATCTAACCAGCCATTGAGCTCCAAATTCAGTGAGAGATCCTGCCTCAAAAACAAACAAACAAACAAACAAACAAAAACCATTAAGAACAAGGAGGAAAATAACTGATCAAGGGTGCTGACCTTTGACCCTCTCACACTCTGCACACCTATACACACATAAACGTATACATATGAAAAACCTGTGTAAACATGCACAGATGATGCATATCACACAAAGATACTGTGCTGATGACATCGCCAGGCACCATAGCAGGAATTAGCCTAGATATGTATGATGTGCATACATATGTAACACACTGCTTACCTGTGACAGGGGAGGGAATTTGTCCTATCCGAGGTAGAAACTTGAAGGAATCACACTGAATAGCTCACAAATAGACCGATGCTGTATGACTCTACTATAGATACCTAAGCCAATGTAATTCTTAGAAACGGGGCAGAAGGGTGCTTTTCAGCAATGGAAGAGATGTGAAATGCGTTCTCTCAAATTCTCAAGATTAAAAAAAAAGTGTCTTTAGCATAACTGCACTTTAAAATTGTGAGAGTAAGTGTTGAGAGAGGTTGAAACTGAGACGGGCTCCTGTTTGGCTCCCTTGCACTGGATTTGTAACTTAATAAAATATACACTTAACCTCTCATCTCCCTTTTTGGTATCAATTCTAAGGCCACTGAAGAGTTCCGGTGAGAATGGGAACTTTGGATTTTTTTTCAGAAAATAAATGTTGCCACTAAGATGAGACCCACTATGACTGGTGAAGAAAGAGCAGGGACCACATCTGGAAAGTGGCCTGCCCCTAAAACATGGGTTTTGGGGGACTACTTCAACTGCCTGAAGCAAATGGACTTCAAAGAGAAGGGGCAGAACATGTGCTGGAGTGCTATGTCAGAGAACATCATCTCTAAGGTACAGGGAAATGTGCACGCTGACAGGAGGGAGTGGTTCTGAGCAAACTATGAGAGGCCCACAGTAAGAGAAAGTTCAGCCCCCTCGACCTGTAGATGGTAGCTCATGCTGCCAACCAGGGGACGGTATTTACATGGTGCCCACAGGAAGGGCTCTCACCAGACCCTGGCCTTATCAGGCAGACCTGAGCATGTGCAAAACTGTCAACTTGCTTTTCTAACTTTTGAACCTATGCTTTAGGGCATTGAGTTAACGGAACTCGCTGTGACATTTGCTTCTCGGAGTGATGTTTCTTGAGAAATAAAAAGCTCAATAACAATATTTTATATCTGCTTGCTGTTGTGGTTGGAAGGAACATGGCTCAATCAAGTAGACTTACAATAGAGTGTACGTGATCCTGAAATGAAGATGGGCTGGTAAAGGAGAAATGTAGCTTCAAGGTTGCACTCAGGGAGGTGAGGAGCTGTAGCGATGGATCAGCCATTGAGAGATCCTGGGTTCGGTCGCCAGCACCCACATCACTCACAGATGTAGCTCCAGTTCCAAGAGATCTGACGACCTCTTCTGGCTTCAGTGGGCACCTGCATGTGTGTGGTACATACATACATACACACACACACACACACACACACACACACACTCGCACACTGAAATATGTACTTCTTTCCATCCTGCAGTAACAGGCAATGTCTCTCTAACATTTCTTAGTTTGACATTAAGAGGTTCATTTTCCTGTGGTCAAAGCCATGTGTCACATGACTACTCTCAGGTTTACTGCAGTCTGGTGGGATCAGGGGTGGAGAACGATCTCAAGTAGCAAAACACATGGTTGCTTCAAAGACAGGGACACGGACTATGGTGACTTTTCAAAGGAAGGTAGTATTACTGCCATGATCTTTGAGAAGAGCCAATAAGTAATCCCTCTTCCTCTTCTGGATTCTGAAAAAATGGAAAATTACACAATAGTGTGGCCAACCACATATTAAATATTGCTCTCTCTGTGTGTGTGTGTGCGTGTGTGATTTATATGTATATATAGTGTGTGTGTATTCGATCTTATTCTGTTGAGGACAGAGTCTCTTATTAAACCTAAAGACAGCCGTTCAGTCAGGCCAGCTAATCACTGAGCCCCCAGAATCTACCTGTCTCTGTCCCCTCTTCCCCTTCTGTGCTGGGGTTACAGGTGAACACAGCCACATTTGGCTTTTATGGGATGCTGGGATCCAGACTTAGATGCTCCTGCTTGCACAGCAAGGCCTCTTAGTAGGTGAGCCATCTCCCCAGTCTAAGAGATTGTTACCTTCAATCCTGACAAAGACCAGGTTGGATAATAAAGCTTCGTTATTAGAGTACAAGAGATCTACCCTATGGCCTGAACGATCGAATACCCTTCCATAGTCACAGAAATGGCCTGGCCAAACAGAACATCCCTTAGAGGGCGGCTGCCAGATAAGACTTGAAGAGAGAAAAGGATCCGTTTCTTTAAACAGCTTGTTCCAAATAGAAAAGGAGAACAAGCAAAGACCCTCAGTTATTCTTACTAAGTGTTCCAGTCAGAGTCACTCTGCCTCCCATGCAGCAAAATAAAGAACTAGAAGCCAGAAATGCAATGGTCATTGACCTACAGTAACAGGAAAGGAAACTCCAAGGAGAGATGTTTGTAAGCTAATAAACAAGAGGAGGAGGAGAGAGAAAGGTAGGGATTTTCTCTACTAAGGATTGATATCTCCTTCACAGTAAGAACAATGAAGACCTAGGACAGCAAGATGAATTTAACTACAGGGTATCATTTCCATACTTTATAAAGGATGGTTCATGAGCCAAGAAACCATCGCTGTGAAAGAGTAGAGTAGTTGTACTGTCATTAGTAAGCACTACTTGATCTGTGAATGCTGATACACACACACAGAAGACATGTTCCATGCTTAAATGTTATTCTCTATGCAGTGCCATATAGATCTATAGATGGAAACCAAAACTTAAGTCAGAAATCAAGCCATGTAAATAAATACCATAGCTAAAACCCAGCATAGACCAGAAGTGAAAGTTTGGGCCTACTGCACTTAGAGTTATTCTTTAGTCAGTTTTCCATTGCTTGCTCCCAGGAAATAAGAGAAAAATAACTCACAAATAGATCAGGGTTGTTTTGCTCCACTGTTTTGAAAGTTCTGATCCACAGTCCTTCAGATCTACTGCTCAGGGGTCCCTAGTGGGCATGCTCACCAGCAGTGACTATGGAAACAACTGCTCCACTCATGGCCAGAAGAAAAAGAAAGGTGAGGGTGGGTCCCATCATCTTCCTTGAGGACACACCTCCCAAACCAGGAGGACCTCCCACTGAGACCTACCTCCAAAAAGTGTTCTAGCACTTTCCAGTACCTTATCTGGGAAGCAGACCTTTCCCACATAAGCTTTGGGGTCAGGAGAAAGTTTCAACATGCAGACTACAGCACGGTGTTGAAACTCTGCAGAACTGTTGCTGGGAAGGTTTAATGAGTAGGGAGCATTTTCAATGAGGATGCGTCTTTCCTTACTGTTGACAAGAGAAAAATTCTGAAATAGTCTAAATGTAAAGACTTATTTTTATTTTGTGCATACATGGTGTGTGTGTGTGTGTGTGTGTGTGTGTGTGTGTGTGTGTGTGTGTGTGCAGGCATTGGCTCTCCAACTGTAGTTACAGGCTTTTATGAGCTACCTAACATGGTGTGGGAACCAGAGTCCTCTGCAAGATCAGCAATGCTCTTCACCGCTAGGCCATCTCTCAGCCCTGGTATGTCCTAAATCTAATTAAAGGGACTTAAGGATGGACAGAAAGAGTAGAGGAGTTTACTCATCTACAAGCTTGGGCCAGGAGGAACAAAAATCATTCTGTTATTTATTTTTATGTTCTTTAAAACCTTAATTAAAATCCTGTCACCACTGCTAGGTGACAACATTTCTCACTTACATCCCAACCAAGCAGGAGCGTGGGTCTCTGCTCCCATGGGTGAAGGTTTGTTCTCCACCTTGTGCTTTCCCACACCTTTTCTTTATAGCTAACGTGTAGGCACCATGTGACTAGCACAGGCCTCGGTTCCCCAGGTTTTCATTACAGGTAAGTGTCTTAGCTCATGTCCCACTGAACACTCTGCGTTTGTTACCTAGACTTCCTGATGAGAGAGGGTGAGCTTGGCCAAAGAGTTGGTCCTTTTTCTCGCTGCCATCTATAACTGTTACTAAGATTCTCCGAGAGATGCCCAACCCTCTGAGTGTGGGTTGAATGCGTTGAGTTGCATCCTGCTTAAATCAGCAACCACAGCAAACCAGACTACACCTCTGGTGCCGACAAGCGTGATTATCAGGTCATTGACATCTGTCAGACTCCTAGCTTTCTTCAGGCTAAGAGGTAGGAGCTGGGGTGATCTGGACCTGACTCTCTTGTATTCACTCAAGCTCAGCTCCCTGGCCCAACTCTTGTAAAGGTAACTTCTTTGGGCTTTGATAATGGAGTCTGCCTGGGGGCGGGGGATTGCTGTGGTAACTACACAGATTATTCACAGAGTGTACTCAGTGCTGTGCCCAGAGCCTAGCTTAGTCTATCAAGGGCTAAGTGCTGCTGTGAAGAAAGCAGTGCCAGTGTGCAGCTCGTCGAGGTCAGAAATCACTTCCAATGCTTTCCAGGCTTCATCTGGGAGCAAAATTGCCTCGAAAAGACGCAAGCGGATTCGGGTCAGAACACGCAGAAACTGCTTGGTGATGCCCTCACTTAACACTGACATGGCGGTTCTCAGTCCTTCTAATGCTGCGACCCTTGACTACAGTACAGGTTGTGGTGACGTCCACAACCGTAAACTTATCCTCATTGCTGCTTCATAGCTAATTTTGCTACTGTTATGAATCATAATGAAACTGTGTTTTATGATGATCTTAGCTGACACCTATAAAAGAGTTGTTTGACTCCCCCTCACCCCCAAAGGGGTCGTAACTCACAGGTTAAGAAACACTGCCCTAGCAGATGACAGTGTTTTCCACGGAAATTCACCTTTTCATTTTTATGTCTTTTTTTTTTTTTAAAGAGAGTCGCTAGCCCATGTTGACCTCTAACTTAGCATGTAGCCAAAGATGGCGCTGAACGTAGGCTAGCAGTCCGGTGCATGCAGTGCTGAGACTCAAACCCAGGGCTTCCTGTGTGCTAAGGAAGCACACTGGCAGCTGGGCCCAGCCTTTATCGTCACTTCTCTCTCATGGTCCACTTCCAAGGCATAATTGTTTCCCCCCTTTGTTTATAAACATGTATATGTGATTTATATCAAGAGGGTAATAATGAAAATCAAATTTAAATTTTGAACTAATATGCTGTTTCTTAATTAAAATATATGTAATAAGGGTGGGTGTGGTGGCACAAATCAGTAATCGGAACCCTTGGGAGGCTGAAGTGGGAGGGAGGATCAGGAATTCAAGCCAGCTTCTGTCAAATACATGTGTATAGTCTGCCCAGCCTGCCTTTCTGTTGTACCAGCCCCTGCCACAGACCAATCAGTGCAGGATCAGTCCGTCCTCATCAGGAAGGCTTCTCTCTGCCTTAAAGGTCAGTTGACATGAACGCCAGGTCAACGTGCTCGGCTCTAAACATGGGGCAGCTACCACCAAGCTCGGGGATCATCTCGGAAGGATTGTGAGAGCCAGAGGCAGTGGACATCTGCAGTGAAATAGTATTCGCTGGACACCGCAATGCTGTGGCACATATGACCTCACAGCAGCTGTGGTTACATACACAGCGCCTGCACGTGACCAGGCCAGCCGTAATCCCAGCATGGACGAGGAGGTGGATCATGCAGGTCCATCCCTAGCTGAGGAGATATTGGCAGTGGGTGGCTGTTGGGGGACAGAGACTTTTCTTCAGGGATGTGGTCCATGCTCCCTGGCCATGCTCCGTGGATCGTCCTGACCCACGCGCACTAAGTCAACTCAGCGGCTTAAAAAGAAGAGCTGGGGAAGGAAGAGTGGGAAGGGAGAGAAATTGGAGGAGGGCGAGGGGGTGGATTCGATCAAAACACATTATATGCATATATAAAATTCTCCTCTCCCTCCCTCACTCTCTCCCTCTTCCCCCTCTCTCTCCCTCTCCCCCCCCCTGTGAGAGAGAGACAGTGTGTGTGTGTGTGTGTGTATGCGCACATGCACATGTATGTGCATATCCAATAAATAGAGGTATGTGTTATGAACTGGATGTGAAAATCTCTCACTGATATAATGATACCTAAAACTTCTTAGGCCAGAAACGGTATGTCTGGTATGAGTGATCTCATTAATGAGAGACAGAGAGGGAAAGAGGCCAGGCAAGACAGAGAATCAATTCATGTCTATGTATGCATAAAAGGGGCACACACTTGCTCAGTCGGGATCTTACCTAAATCGCCAGGGAGAAGGGAAGTGAGAGGAGTCAGAGGGGAGAGCAGAAATAAATCTGGTAAGAAATTGGGCAAGGATATACTTTAAGTCTATGCCCCACTTCTGTATTGTTTTAATTTAAAAAGAAATCCGCACTTCCCGCTAGTATGGTTTTAGACATAGGAGGAAAATCCTATGAACACTATTATCTTATCAAGCGAATTGAACTTTCCCCTGATTATTGTTTCCTTCTCAGGATTTTAGCGCTTACTAAAGTACACTTCTCCTAGCTACAGGCTTGGTTGTTGTTTTAATGAAAAGTACCTAGATGACTAGGCTTGGTGCAGGGCGGCCTTCTTTGGGGCGCCTGCGGTGTTCTCTGGTTCATTATGTCCTGTTGCTGCTTCTGCAGGCGGCCTTGCGAGCCTCCATCCTTGTCCAGGACTGCGCTGCCGCCGCCGCTATTGTCTTCTTGATGGACCGGTTCCTGTACGGACTCGACGTCTCGGGAAAACTCCTGCAGGTCGCCAAAGGCTTGCACAAGCTGCAGCCCGCGACGCCCATCGCCCCGCAGGTGGTCATCCGCCAAGCCCGGGTCTCTGTCAACTCAGGTGGGCTCCATCGCTTGGCGCCGGCTGGTCCACAGCCCGCTTGCTCCCGGCTACTTGACCTCTACAGGCGCCCACGGGCGCCCGCGGGCACCGGCGGGTGCCACCTCTGCCGCCCCAGCCCGTGCTGCCCCTGCACCCGCCTCTCGGCAGGCACAAAGGCCTGGCGTAAAGGGTTTCAGAGCCAAAAGCAGTAGAGAAAATTGTGAAAGGGTGTGGAAAATACTAATTGGAGCCTTTGTCTGCTAACAAATCTGTCCCGCTGCTTTCAAACAGGGGCATCTGAATTGCTATACTTCTGACCAAGAGCCTTTAAAAAGCAGATTAGAAATCGACTCCTTTCTCTTAGCGCTCCTGTCTCCTTTCTGTAGGGCCACTTGACTAAGCCAACAATGGAGCTGACAGCCCACTGAAGCAATTTGAGGGGTTTTCATCATTGAGAACACCGGTACAGTACCTGATTAGGGTTGAAAGTATCTTTTTTCCCCCTGTCACTTTGAATGAAATGAAAACTGAGGCTGACAGGCCAACTTAAGACGTATAGAAGGGGAGTATGGGTAGAGTGGGGGCTGGGTGCAGGACAGCACAGCCCGCTCCTACACAGGTCTGGAATTATTTGAATTACTTATAATCTGTAAATTTGGAAACACTGGAGTGAAAGTATGAAAACGGGGGTGGGGTGTCGAATCACCCCTCTCAGAAATGACCAGCCCCCACCCTCCCACCAACCCCCATCCCCCACCCTCCCACCAATCCCCATCCCCCACCTAACCCCTATCCCCCACCCTCCCACCAACCCCCATCTTTTTTTTTCCAGCTATTTCTCTTATTTTAGTACTGTGGTCTGCAAGAGGCTAAAGTTTTTACTTCATTTCTTTTGAAAGGGAGCTGCAGTAACTCTACTATATTTAGTTATGCAGTAAGTAAATGGAGCAAGGGTCTGTTGCAGAAGTGACAGAGATAAGATAGCACCTCAGTGGTGGGCCTGTGGAGAATGTCCTTTCAAAAGCCCAGGTACAGCTCAGGGTAGAGCCACCTGCCTGGTATAGGCAAAGCCCTGAGTCTGTCCAAGCACCACAAAAGCTCAAGTCCGCTCTGGCAAGTTCTAACTCAATGGAAATGTGCTTGTGTCTTACTCTTGACTTCCCCAGAGTAACTCTCTAGAAAGCTGAACATAGGTACTTTCAGATGTCCCTAAGGCAGAAATGGTGTTTGGTGCATGAGGGAAGCCTAACAATAAGCATGATTTTGGTGGCACCCAAGGACAATGGCATGTGAAGAGCTTGCTGTGGGGGACAGGCTGGTGACAAGCAACAGCAGAGTTCCCATCAAGTTGCCCTCGCAAGAGAGCCATGGTCCGTATTTTGTGTACACAGATTAGCTGTGATGTGGTATGAAAACAGAGGTCAAATGATAGGCCGGTGTGTCCACAGCTTTGTCTTTTTTGTGTTTACATTTTTATTATTTTTTCTTATTTTTCAAATTTGCATTCTTTCCATATGTTACATCCAGACCCCCCCTGCCCCCCCCACACGCGTGTACACATTTCAAAAATGCATTCTAGATATCAAAACAGTGGCTGTCAGGGAGACAAGCAAAAACCTCCCTGGGCCTGCTGCTCAGCTAACTCTGAATCAGGAAGCAAGCATTTCAACCACAGTGGCAAAGAAAGTCACAGACTTTCCGGAAAGATGGAGGTCTGAGCCAGTGCAGAACCTTCCCCTGTTATAGGCATGTAAAGTCTGTGGAGTAAAGGTTTTTAAGTGCCTGTGATATAGTGGGTGTGCAGGGTTAGAGCCTTAGACTGTGTCTCACAACACCCATCCAAAGGAGTTGGTGTGGAACATAGTTCTAAAGAAAGGGTTGTGGTTTGAATCCCTGTGCAAAGGCTGGACTGAGTCACACAGATTTAAAAAAACAACAAACAAACAAACAAACAAACAAAAAACAGATGCAGAGAGGTGAGATTCCTAAGACTTTGCACAGGCTGTGAAAGGAGCCATGGTGGCTCTCCCAGTCACTGTGAAGAAGTTGCAAGAGCAGCAAATGCTTTTCACCCAGTGTTTTTCAGCCTGCGGGTCACCCACAACCATCAGAAAATACAGATATTGACATTATATTCATAACAAAAGCATCCATGGGAATGATTTTATGGTTGGGATTTTAGGGTTGGAGTCACCACAACATGAGGAACTGTAATTATTATTATGCCATAAATACAGTTTTATTGGAGGCTGAAGATTTCATCTTCATTTACATTCTATGTAGAGAGCCATCAATGGCAAACCTGTCTTACAGTTTGCATAGCATCTGATGTATGCAATTCCTGGCCTAATTTTAGACTTGGAAATGGCGGCAGAGTCAGAATACATAGATTTAAGTTCCTCAAAGATAAGGGACTACATGAGCCGCAGCATTAGGAAAGTTAAGGGCCACTGTTTTAACCACCAAACCATCACCTCAGCCCTATGACAGTCAAAGGACGAGTAAGAGAAAGAGAAGGGGGAAGGGCAAGTCTTGGGGACATTTGGAATCATGACTTTCCAGGCCCCAAATAGTTATGAGTCTGATGACCGAGATGTGAAAGCGAGGCTTAGAGATCACAGGCGCCACAGGGAAGCAACTGTGACAGAGCAAGACAGAGGGACAAGAGGGAACTCAAGCGTGAGCACAAAGCCGGACGAGGGTCCAGGCTGTGTGTGGCTTCAAGTTAGCTGGAAGAGGGATGACTAATGAACAAGCTGTTGGGTTTCCTGCTTACGGAAACCATGTGGGAGCAATCAAACCAAACCATTTGGAAAAAGTAAAATAAAGATAACTCCAAATCTGAAGGATTAGGGAGGGATATCATATGTAAACTGTGCTGTTCTTGGGCATCTCTAATCTTTTGTAGTACAGCTTTCACAGAGAGAAGACATGGTACCTTTGACCAAGGTTTGCCTCCATTCCGCATCCTTGTACTGATAAAGAGTGCGTGCGTGCATGCGTGCATGTGTGCGCGCGTGTGTGTGTGTGTGTGTGTGTGTGTGTGTGATCACCTCTTCAGACACTATATAACTTCCCAGTTTGCCAATCCTAGAAACATGTTTTTCTTTCTCAGTTTTATGTACGATGTAACTATTGATTTAAATGTTAAATCTGAGTATTTCCAAGAGAAAGCAGGGTCCCTGTAACAGCGTGTCAATCCTAGAGCAGAAACTGTTATTAAGTATCTGTAAGTTTGAAACCAATGCTGTGCTGTGTGCTTGCTTCTTCTCAGGGAAACTGTTGAAGGCAGAGTACATCCTGAGCAGCCTGATATGCAACAGCGGTGCAACTGGTAAGCATTTCATGTTCTAAGTCCGCATGTTTTCCAAAAAAACAGTTGAACACGGCTTTAAGTGAACTTTGAGTTCAATGGGCTCAGATACATTGACTCTTGGTTCTTGAAATTTGTGGACAGCTCCAAGAGGAAGACACATGCTTTTATTTGTGACCCCCAGCTCTAAGCCACAGTGTCTGCGTATTCTGTCTTCTACACTTTACACACACCAGACAAAGCCATATACTCACACAATCACAGACCCTACACAACTCCCCCATGCAACACACACCCCAGGTACATGCACACACACATTCCCTACACAGTTCCCCCACACATACACACACACACACACACACACACACACACACATACACACACGTACCACACAACAACACATATCCCACATGCTACATATACACACCCTATACACTCACAGGAACTAGGAAGAGAACTGTGCAGGGTGGCCACTGACACTCACCATCTATTTGCCACCCACTGGGCCAGCTGACAAACCAGAACAAAATGAATAATGGCGCACACAGTACAGTATCTAAGTGTGGGGAAATGTCATAAGAAACTCCCTATGGTGCAGACTTAAT
Organism: Rattus norvegicus; assembly: GCF_021556685.1. Classification (NCBI taxonomy): domain Eukaryota; kingdom Metazoa; phylum Chordata; class Mammalia; order Rodentia; family Muridae; genus Rattus; species Rattus norvegicus. The sequence continues at coordinate 218,327,712 of NC_141535.1, read as the reverse complement.
CTGTGTATTAACAAAAATTGAAAACCTAACCTACTTGTCCACAGGCTGCAACCCAACGTCTTAGAACTTTATCCACCTCACACAATGACTACCATAAAAAAAATAGCCACTCTCTACTCCCTTTACCCAGCCAATGGCCAGCCTGAGGGTCAGCCCGGCTCTCCCCGCTGAGTCTCACTACATGGGTAATGAATTTTTGGTCTGTGTGGAGTCATCACCTTCAGTATCCAGACTAATGCTGTGTCGTTGGAACTGGCTTTGCAGTCTTCGAGACAGACACAGGTGGTGGGGTCACACTGTGGGTAAGGTAACCTGGGGTTAGGGACTTGGAGTGCCTTTGAGACAAATTGCATTGCATCTGGGACCTAAGATGTGGAACTCTTAAAAAGCCAGAGAAGAGAATCCCAGGTAGGAATGAGGTGCTTGAAGCAGGAGACACAGATGAGGGCCCTAGGGATGGAGAACTGTTGATGAGCCAGCCACAGACCATGTGAAAACTGACTCCCGTGGAGTCATGGGGAGTGGAGTTGTCTCTCAAATCTAAGTCATGTGTGTCAATGAAGACATCTCTGAAAATAGGTTTATCTTACTAGGCCATTTCCTTACTGACCACAGCCAATGTGTTCCTTTCATTGCAGGTACCTGGCTCTATAGGAATGAGAGTGACAAGGTCCTGGTACAGTCGGTGTGCATACAGATCAGAGGGCAAATTCTGCAGAAGCTAGGTACTGACTGACGTCAATACCGTCCCTCTCAGGGCTTATGGCAGAAGTCAGCTACAAGAATATACTATGGAGTTTTCTTCTTATATCTGGCTAAAGCCGTCACATCCCCATTACCTTAGTAGTCCTCTTGAGAAGAAAATGACATTAGGACACCAGGAGCTGAGCTGAGCTGAGCATGTCTGTGCACACTTATATAGCTTACTGTGTAGACTGAGGAGAGAGAAGAGCTTCAGCCAGGAGGCAGCATAGTGCGACCTCATGTTTTAAAAAAATCCTATAATTGTAAAGATTTATAAAAGCAAATATGTTTTCTGTTTTGTTAATGAAATTCACACTTGCGAATTGTGGCTATTCACTGACTTGCGTTAGTCATCCATTCCTTGGAATTTTCGCAAATTTTTTGAGCAGTTTAAAACCCTAATTAGACTAAAAGGTAAGCCAAAGCATTTGAAATGTTTAATAAATGATGACAAATATTATTCTTTTTGTGGAAATGACTGTAAATTGTGCACACGGACGCTTGTGTGTTATATACTGTGCTGGTTAGGGTTATGTCAAGCAGACACAAGCTAGAGTCATCAGAAAATGCCACCATGAGATCAAGTTGTAGCAAGCCTACAGGGACTTTTCTTAACGAGTGATTGATGGGGGAGGGCCCAGCCCATTTTGGGTGGTGGTGCCCATGAGCTGGCAGTCCTAGGTGCTGTAAGAAGGGCTGAGCAAGCCATGAGAAGAGAGCCAGTAAGCAGACCCCTCCATGGCCTCTGCATCAGTGCCTGCCTCTGCCCTGCTTGAGTTCCTGTCCTGCCTGACTTCCTTCAGTGATGGACTGTGATGTAGAAGTGTAGCCGAGTTGCTTAATTCGTGACATTTCATCAGAGCAATGGTAACTCTATTTAAGACAGCTTCCAAAAGTAGGATAACTCTTACAGTTTCTTGGTGACAGTTGGTGACAGGATCCAGTGAGTCTTCCTAACATATTAGCTTTCTAAGTTCATCCTACTTATTTACTTGCTATTCACTAATGTAAATGATTATTAATTGTTTGCTTACCTGTACAGGAAGGCACAGATACTTACAGTCCACCCCTGTTCCCCTTTGTGTTTTAGGCATGTGGTATGAAGCGGCAGAGTTGATATGGGCCTCCGTCATAGGATATTTGTCACTCCCTCAGCCAGATAAGAAGGTGTTGTGTCTTCATGCCGTGTCCACTGTCCTCACCTATCTTTGGATAGTTGTCTTTTTACAGCATAATCACCTCCATCATTTATCAGTTCTGTCTGCACTGTCTAAGTCACTCTACACGAGCACAAGACCAGGAACATTTAGGAACCTCCTTCTGTGTTGCGGGTAGACTCTACCTATGATGGGTTTCTGTACTAATTTCTAACCATCCAATTATAAATTTATAATTTCTGGCCCACTCTGTCTATCCTGTCCCATTATATAGCCTTCAGTTGATTCTGTGACAAATCTTGAAACGGCCACAATACTCTGTGTAAAGCCATTTTCCAAGAGTCTATCGAGGGGACACTTCCTTTGAAATTGTTAGTAGCATCTTTAAGAAACTAAGACTCAACGTTTGCTTTGACATTGGTAGTTTCACGTTCGTGATACTTTTGTGACTGTCCCCTCTTTAATCGAACCCTCCATTTCCCAGAGATCTGTCATTGATGTGAGACCCGTCTAACTTTCCAACACAGGCAGAGAGTACTATGAGATCTCCTCCTGTGCCAATGGTTCAGGCCTAGTATTTAGATGAATTATCACTAATAACCCAACTTCAAACCAGCCATGTTTCAATTCATCCTCAAGCCTTGGGATGTGATGCTCTTTCAGTTCAAAAGCATCTCCAACGTCACAGTCGCAGAATAATAGCAAGCAGATAGTTCCCATGACGTGGAGTCACTGACTGTGGGCCCTGAGATGAGAGAATTCCAGTCTGATTCGTTTGTTCTCCTGACAGGGCATTTCCACGTCATTGGGCATACTGGCGGACATCTTTGTGTCTATGAGCAAAACTGATTATGAGAAGTTTAAGAAGAGCCCAAAGGTTAACTTGGTAATTGTCGTTTGGCAAAGGCACGGTTCTGAGTGGCATCCCCTGCAAGCCTGTCAGTGTTGTTCTTGGTGTTGGTTATCCGCTCTTTCCCAGCAGAGTAGGGGTTGGGAGCAGAGTCCCTCCTAGATTAATGGGAGCAGCTCTAGTGGGTCCTATTTGTCTTGGTCACCCATGCCTCTCTCGATGAGTCAGATATACAAAGGGCACCAAAAATCTTCAAGCCAAAGAATGATAGAATGTTATCAGAGTGATTTTTGGTCCCATTTATTTCCTTTCAACATGTACAAAATTCAGTATCTAAGCTTGGTAATAAAAGGGTAATAAGTTAAAAACATAATACCATGGCGATGATTGAGGGACATGACTCAGTTGGCAGTGTTTTCACGTAAATGTGAGGACCTGAGTTGGTCCCCAACACCCACATAAAAACCAGGCATGATGGCATGTCCTTGTAATCCCAACCCTGGAGACACAGGAGAAGACTTGGGGCTTGCTTGTCAGCCATTATAGCTAATCTGTGAGCTCCAGGTCCCAGTGTAAGACTTGTTTCAAAAAAACAAAAAAAAGTGGATACGTCCTGAGGACGGCACCCACGCACATGTGCACTGTACACATATGAACACACACACACACACACACACACACACACACAGGTTTTGTTGTACAAATCAGATAACCGGGTACTTGCTCCATATTCTAAGCCTAAGCCTAATATTACTGTTCTTTTAAATAACTATACTGGCCATTTCTTCATCCTAATAGAAATAAGTTCTTCTCAAGTTTACAGTCAGTTCCTCTTCGGGTCTAGAACTGTGTCTGACACATGGTGGTGCCTACTATACACTTCCAGAATGAATGGATGGATCCTCTTTGGTGTGAAGCCATAAAGAGCCCTTTGTCAAGAGCAGCACAGAGATTATCCACCAGTCTGCATGCGAAGCGTGCAGTTTCCATGGAAAAAGAACTGTGCCCATCTTACAGAGAGGCTGATTTACTTTGCCTAACTGTTGGTCATGCCAGACTCTCTGCATTATGGATGCAGGATAGGGATGTGGGATGGGAGGGGTGGCTAGGGGAAAGGACACCCAATGCTCTGGTATCTTTAGTCCCACTTAGGCTTTCCCAGCACTGTTCTGACAGGTTCACGATGAAAAGAAGGAGTCCCTTAGAACTTGAAAGAAAAGCGATGGAGTGCCACAGGCTTTGTTTATTAATGGAGAGCTTTTCCACACAGGCCTTGCTCAAGGAGTTCGACCATCGTTTATTGTCAGCTGCGGAAGCCTGCAAACTGGCAGCTGCCTTCAGTGCCTACACGCCCCTGTTCGTGCTCACAGCTGTGGTAAATACAGGCTCTCCCATGTAGCCAGGGGGAGGGAAAAGTCTAACCTTGAAGGAGGAGCTGACTCTTCATTGGCAATTATTGTAAGACTCCACATGGGGGAAAGTACTCTTAGTCAGAATGAGAGTATCCTGACAGAAGCTAAGTTACTTCAGTCCGAACATATAAGGCTATTCCAGGACAAGGGTTCCTAAGGCTGACAGAAGATCAGAGTCACCTACGGAGTCTTTGCAAAACACACATAGCCTAGGATCGTCTCTCTGCCCATCAAATGCAGATCTCTTGGATTAACATTGCGAAATTCTTTCATTTTGAAATATAGTTAACTTTGGGATTGGAAAGACGACTCAGCAGTTAAGAGCAAGTACTGTTCCTGCAGAGAAGCTGAGTCAGGATCCTAGCACCCACATCAGCCTGCAACTCCAGCTCCAAGGGGTTCAACATCCCCTTCTGGACTCTATGGGCATGTGCGTGAACATGTAGTCAGACACACACATAACTTTTAACAATTAATTAATTAAAGAATATATATGATCAACCCTATCTGCAAGTTCTACGCCCTTACATCTAATCAACTTTGGATCAAATTTGTTTGCATATGTACAGAACACAAACAGACTCTTCGTTCTTGTCATTCCTAGACAGTGCAGTATTGACGCTGTGTGACACAAGTGACCTACAGATGCTGTGTGTACATGGTTTCTATGCAAGGGACTTGAGCATCTACAGATGTTGGTGTCCATTTGGTATAAGGAACTGACTCTTAGCCCGCTGGTCCCATACACAAATTTAAAACCCACTACTCTGTAGTTTGGTTGTAGCTAAATTGATACATTTATTGCATAGAGAAATTAATTATGTTTATGTCCTGAGTGTAGACTGTTAGTGAGACTTGTCACTGTGCCAAATACAAATACTGTGAGAAACCACGTAAAGAAAAGGGCTGTTCTTTCGTTGTTGTTGTTTGTTTTGTTTTGTTTTGATTCTACTGTACTTGTTGATATTATTGTTTGCTGTTTTGCTAATAGCACCAGGGGTTTCGATCTGTGGTTTATTGGCTCTATTACTTTGGCCTCAATATAGGATAAAATATAGCAGCAGGAGCTGTTCAGAACAGAAGGTTCAGCCTCAGTTCTAGCAGGCATCCCTTTCCCCCTTTTATTTCAAAGTCATTCCTGTTCATTGGATTGTGCGTCCCACCTTAAAGGTGCTTCTTCCACCCGTTAGGCGATTGTCTCTGGTAAGTCTTCACTGAGTTCTCAGACCTTGCGAATGGTCAACCCAACCATCCTGGACCATTTGCTAAAACAATGGACAACAGCAGGATCGTACGTCTGCCATGTTCAGTCCACAGGCATCGGGGTCACGGCAGAGTGGAAGGTGAAGCTAAATGTCTCACCCTCTGTCTCAGTCAATGGCTCAAGGGTTCATCCCTTCTCAAGCACCCAAAACAAGCAGAAAACCTCACATCCTCCATTAAACATTCATGAACCTTCTTTAGAATGTCTGTGTTGTACATTTCTTTTTCTGTAATCTTTTAAGTGATTGCCCTTGAGGAATAAAAAGGTTTTCTGGGTGTGGTGGTACATGCCTTTAATCTGCACTTGGGGGACAGAGACAAGTGTGTGTCTGTGGGTTTGAGGCCAGCCTGGTCTACATTGTGAGTTCTGAAATAGCCAGGGCTACATAAAGAGACCTGTCTCAAAAACAGTAAAGAAGAGGGAGAGGGAAGTGAAAAAAAAAAAAAAAGAGTTTGTCCTGATTCACATCTAGTACCCAATGCAACATCTGACCCTCATTTGCTGCTTCCCACAGAACATCCGTGGAACATGTCTATTGTCATACAGTTGTTCTGCTGACTGCCCTCCAGGAATGAAAAGTGCGTATCTGCGTGAAGCCAAAGAAGCCTTTGAGATTGGCCTCCTCACCAAGAAAGACGGCGAGCTGGTTAGTGGAAAGCAGGAGCTACACAGCTTCATCAAAGCTGCCTTTGGCCTCGCCACGGTGCACTGCAGGCTCCATGGGGAGACAGATGCAGTCCGTGCAGCAAAGCAGCAGTGCAGCGCAGCTATGGGCAAGCTCTACACCTTCAGCACTTCCCTCTCGAGCCAGGACAGAGAAGTCCTGTCTCGGGAAATCATGTCCCTCATCAGCCAGGTGAAGGGACATCTACACGTTCAAAGCTTCCCAAATGCAGATGATAGATCTTATGTCCCAGAGAGTTTCACGTGTGGTTTAGATAGGCCCATCTTGCATGGGCACGTGGATTTCCAACAGCTTCTCGAAACCTACTCCCAGCACCATACTTCAGTGTGCGAGGTATTTGAAAGCACGTGTAGGAACAGCAGAGGCCACCAGAGAGACGCAAAGGCAGAGGTCTGTATCACCACTCTGAAGACGGAAACAAGCACTATAGATACTGTGGGGGTTACTCTAGAGAAAGTGTGCTCCCAAGACAGCGGGAGTACAGCTTATTCCAAGATGTCTGAGAAAGATTGGGAGAAGCTCCAAAGAGTAAGGAGGAGAAACTGGACCCATTCCGAGGCGTTTCGAGTCTCCCTGGATCAAGATACGGGGACGGAGACTGAGCTACCAAACCACAGCAATGGCAGGGCAGATGTCTCCAGCAAGCCTCTGAGAGACAGCTCTAGCTCGAGTTCTTGGAGCAGACTGTCAGGGCTCAGCTCTTCCGCAAGCTGGGAGGAAGTGAACGGTGCTGTTCAGGATACAGAAAGGAAAGAGTCTAGCCAAGAGGAACATCTTGTGGACACTCAATGCTCCACAGCAGTGTCTGAGGAACCCGAGGGGGACAGACGTATATGTAGAGAGACGTATTTGCTGTTTTCCAAGCTCCACGGTGTCTCTCTTCAGACGACCGAAGATCACAATGCAGAGTCTTCACAAAGTCAGTTACACACACCCGCCCTTCCTCTCAACTCGACGACCACTTGTTTGGCCTCAGATGCAGGGCTCTTAGAACCCCCTGAAGGATCCAACACTACTTCTCTTCAGTCCAGTCCTTCATGTGGTTCTGATGCCTGGTCCTTGGCTAGTTTGGGCAGGTTCACAGCTGTGACCACATATCCTTCAGTTCAGGAAGAAGAAACTTCTGGAATAATTGGTGATTTCCCAGAATCCAAGTATGACTTCAAAGACTGGAGTGGAGAAAAGAATGAGGGAAAACTCACTGAAATATGCACGGGGCCTGAATTAACGTTTGCCTCCTCCTCGGTAGACCCAGAAGGAGACACGGCAGAAAGCACAGATGATGGCCCATCACACTCTCTGGTAGTCCCAGGAGGTTTACAAGGCAGCCATTCAATGTCTACGCATCGGACTTCCTTTTCAGATTGGTCTGTTCAAAATGCTGACTCAGCAAAGATTGGCTGCTCCGTCAAAGACGAAGCTGTGGACCCTGATGCTTCTACGGTGGATGAGGAGGGCCAAATGCTTGACAGCACAGAGGTCTACTCCATTGGCCAAGATGGCGCTCACAGACCACGTGCTTTAAGGTCCGGTCAGAGTGATGAGAGTCCAAAGTCCTTTGTAAATGGCCACGGTCCCTCCCCTATCTTCGATGAGGACTTCAGCACCACAGAGGAAGGAGAGGAACTTGGGAGCATGCTGAAGAGTAGCCAGAACTCCAGCTCATGCTCGCCGTGGTGGCTAAAATCACCCGCCTTTTCCCGCAGTTCGTCTGAGGGGGAAAGCTCCTGGTCTCTGCTGAACTCTAGCCGAAGTTCCTTTGGCTCACTGACAGGACAGACCAGCCAAGAGATCCTTGAGGCTCGCACCCTGCAGCCTGATGACCTTGAAAAGCTTCTAGCAGGGGTGAGGCATGATTGGCTGCTTCAGAGACTGGAGAATACAGGAGTTTTGAAGTCCAATCAACTCCAACAAGCACACAGTGAGTACAACCCTCTTAGTCTCTAGCTCCAGGCCTTAGGAGGTATCTGCCAGAAGCCTTGGGAAGAGCTTGCTGGGTACTGATCGTAAAGGATGAACTTTGTGAATTGCTGGGAAAATTACTTTTCTTGTCATGGAATTTCCTGCCCGTGAGAGGCGAGATTTCAGGACCACATTTTTTAAGAGATAGGCTATTTCCCAGTTGTCATTTTTTTTTTACTAATTTGAATAAAAAGTCAAGGGATGGAATTGGATCAAAGTTTCAGAATATGTTCTTCTTCCAATCTCTCTTGATTCATCACCTCTGATCCTTCCGTCACTGAATGTGAACAGATAGTTCACCTTCTCTTTTAGCCCAGTCATCCAACTCCACTAGCCGGAAGTCACTCCTTCCCCACACTTCTGTGCATACCCCAACACTGCACACCCCAGCACTGCACACCCCAGCACTGCACACCCCAGCGCTGCACACCCCAGCACTGCATACCCCAGCACTGCACACCCCAGCACTGCACACCCCAACACTGCATACCTCAGCACTGCATACCCCAACACTGCACACCCCAGCACTGCACACCCCAGCACTGCATACCCCAACACTGCATACCCCAACACTGCATACCCCAGCACTGCACACCCCAGCACTGCACACCCCAGCACTGCACACCCCAACACTGCATACCCCAGCACTGCACACCCCAGCGCTGCATACCCCAGCACTGCATACCCCAGCGCTGCATACCCCAGCGCTGCATACCCCAGCGCTGCATACCCCAGCACTGCATACCCCAGCACTGCACACCCCAGCACTGCACACCCCAGCGCTGCATACCCCAGCGCTGCACACCCCAGCGCTGCATACCCCAGCACTGCATACCCCAACACTGCATACCCCAGCACTGCATATCCCAACACTGCATACCCCAGCACTGCATACCCCAACACTGCACACCCCAGCACTGCATACCCCAACACTGCATACCCCAGCACTGCATACCCCAACACTGCATACCCCAACACTGCATACCCCAGCACTGCATACCCCAGCACTGCATACCCCAGCGCTGCATACCCCAGCGCTGCATATCCCAGCGCTGCATACCCCAGCACTGCATACCCCAACACTGCATACCCCAACACTGCATATCCCAGCACTGCATACCCCAGCACTGCATACCCCAGGACTGCATACCCCAGCACTGCACACCCCAGCACTGCACACCCCAGCACTGCATACCCCAGCACTGCATACCCCAGCACTGCACACCCCAGCACTGCACACCCCAGCACTGCACACCCCAGCACTGCACACCCCAGCACTGCACACCCCAGCACTGCACACCCCAGCACTGCACACCCCAGCACTGCATACCCCAGCACTGCATACCCCAACACTGCACACCCCAGCGCTGCACACCCCAGCGCTGCACACCCCAGCGCTGCACACCCCAGCGCTGCACACCCCAGCGCTGCATACCCCAGCGCTGCACACCCCAGCACTGCACACCCCAGCACTGCATACCCCAGCACTGCACACCCCAGCACTGCATACCCCAGCACTGCATATCCCAGCACTGCATATCCCAACACTGCATACCCCAGCACTGCATACCCCAGCGCTGCATATCCCAGCGCTGCATACCCCAGCACTGCATACCCCAACACTGCATACCCCAACACTGCATACCCCAGCACTGCATATCCCAGCACTGCATATCCCAACACTGCATACCCCAGCACTGCATATCCCAGCGCTGTCTGCGGAGCATCTAGAAGCCTTCGTTTTCTATCTACTTTCATGCAGAAGCTTGTCTTAACTTCATCTCTTGCCATATTTAACCAAACAAGAATCAAAAGCAATTCTTTATGGACACTTATAAAGTGTCACATTTTCATTGAATTGCTTTAATGGGAGTTATTTAAATATGAGGGAATATAATAAGCGGGACATTTCCGATGGGGCAGTTATGACTTTTGTTCATTCAGAATTACCCACGATACTGGTTTGAATTCCTGGAGTTGCCAGGACCCTACAGTGAGTGTGCAAAGTGTGCTTCCTGGTTGCCAAACCCTGTTCAAAATCCATTAAAGAAGTCTTACCTTTTGTTTTCCCCCCAGGTGCCCTCCTGCTAAAATATTCCAAAAAGTCTGAGTTGTGGACGGCCCAGGAAACGGTGGTATATCTGGGAGACTACCTGAAAGTGAAGAAGAAGGGCAAGCAGAGAAATGCATTCTGGGTCCACTATCTCCATCAAGAGGAAACCCTGGGGAGGTATTACTGGAAAGCATGTGTGTCGTCAGCATAAGTCAAGCTAATTTTTTTTCAATGAAGTAGTCACTCATGAGATTTTTGAAAGGGTTGAAATGTGGCCCAATGTATGACTTTAGATATTGACTTCTCTTCCCCATCATTAGTCAATTGACAACAGTTCCTACACATCACAGAATTATCCCAGATGGTGTATATACATGAACTCAGGCCCACCAGGGTAACATTTTTAAACCCATTGGATAGACAAGAAATTGAGATACCTCAGCCATGTGGTTGATTGCCATACTATTTGTGTCTTTTGAAACCCATGAAATGGCTCCAGCTGCATATGTAGCAGAGGATGGCCTTGCTGGGCATCAATGGGAGGAGAAGCCCTTGGTCCTGCCAAGGCTGGACCCCTCCAGTGTAGGGGGATGTCAGGGGGAAGTGGGAAGGGGATGTTTGGGGAGGGGAAACACCCTTATAGAAGAAGGGGAGGGGGATGGGATAGGGGGCTTATGGCCAGGAAACCGGGAAAGGGAATAACATTTGAAATATAAATAAAAATATCCAATAATAAAAAAATAAATAAAATAAAAAGTAGAGATCTGAAAAGTGGAAAAGAGGGAATAAAATTATCATGATTTAAAAAAAAGGTGGTTTACAAAAAAAAAGAAAGAAAGAAAGAAAAGAAATCCATGAAAAATAATGGATATGCCCAAACTTTTAAAGTTAACCCTGTTCGCCATCTAAAGCCTAATGATGTATGAAATCAGGAGAAAAAAATAGAGAAATTGGGTAAATCCAAGTAGTTCTTAAACAGTTGAAGGTTACACTAATATACCTCAGGCTCTGTTTGAAACGGTTTATACTAATTCAGCCAATCCTCAAACACCCTGTAAAGTAGGTGTTCCTGTTTGTCTTGAGTTTTACAGAGATGGAAATTAAGCCACAGTCTGTTAAGAGCTTGCCCAGAGTCATACATAAACGGTAGAATGAGATGTTCCGAATAGAATTGTGTCACCTCAAATCCCTATGTGGGTGCTTCAGTATTCATATTGGGGTAATGAGAGCCGCTCCAACTGTAGTTATGACAAATTCATACTGGAGTAAGGTGAACCACATCCCGGTACAGCCAGGTCTTAGTCACTGTTCATCGGTGTGATGTCAACTATAACCAGGGCAACTTACACAAAAGAAAACATTTCATTGAGGGTTTGCTTATAGTTTCAGAGCGTTAGTCTGTTATAGCAGGAAGCATGGCAGCCTGCAGGTAGGCATGGTCCTGGAGCTGAGAGCTCTACACCCTGATTCACAAGCAGAGGGTGTGTGTGACTAGCATAGGCTCTTGAAAATTCAAAGCCTACCCACAGTGACATACTCTACACTCCATAATCCTTCTAATTCTCTCAAATAGCTCTACTCCCCTACAACTACGAATTCAAGTATATGAGCTTACGAAGGTCATTCTTATTCAAGGGTCATTGTTGCCCTTTAGAAAAAAGAAACTTGGAGGCAGGCCTGCACACAGTGAGAACAGTGAGAACGCATGTGAAGATTACAGGTATGCTGAAGCAAGGCTAGGAAATCCCACAAAGCAGAAGCAAGGCCTGGGGCAGGTCTTTCCTTGCTGCATTTAGAGAAAACAGCGCCCCGTTGACTTTTGAGTTGGGACATCCAGGCTTCAGAACTGTGAGAGACTCTGATTCCCATGTGAGCTTCTTTGTGGAGGCTAATGCCCCACGGTATCTCAGGATGTTCTAAGATGAGACATATGGGATTTAAGAAACATACAGACTGGAATGAGGGTGTCTAAGACACATCTGATTGGAGGAATACAACGGAGAAGAGAGAGCAGTTATTTTCCGGAATTGCCAAAAACAAAAATCAGATTGGATTCAAATGGGCTATAAAGGGAAAAAAAAGAAACAGAAAGGAAGGAAGCAAAAGGGAAGGGAGAGACTTCAGACTTCCTGAAACAACAATCTTAAGTCTTACAGGCAATCAAAACAGCAAAGCAAAACTATCCCCATATAAAGAAATGTCACTTAGATGGATTTCCCAGTAGCGGAAATAACGATGATACACAATGAAAGTATCTAATAGAAGACACGATGAAGACATTTGCCTATTAACATAAAGGTGGCCACAGGGACCGATGCTCCATAATCTAAGGCTAAGGAAAAGGGGCATAAAATGAAAGAAGATGTGTCTTCTTAGTCACAGGATGACAGTCCATTATTCCAGAAGAATGTTCCAGAAATGCTTCAGCCCTGGCACCCTACATGGGTAACCAACCCTTTCGTGCACACTTCTGGCCTCAGTCGATAAATGAAAAAGCTTTAGATCAGTTTGAGCCCTCTGCAAACCTGCGCTCCGTGTGTACTGAGATGTCACTCTCCTTCTCTCTGGGATGCTCTCTGATAGCACAGAGGCTCCGCCTTGTGTGCCCCTCTCACTGTCCTTGCTCTCTTCCTCGGGAGTCTGAATGGCCAGATCTGTAGCCTTCTTGAGAATATTAGATTCAGAGATTTCTGATGCGGGTCTATGATGCTGACCCCTCCCACTGATTTTGTAGGCCCCTTCAAGCACATGTGGCACTACTAATAAATTCATACTAACTCACAGCACGTATAAAATACTACAGTGACATGTAGTACTGGAATTATGTGTTATTCGATTACTTACTGCCTTGTATAGTCTCTGTCCAATTATCCTGTGAGCCCTTGAAAGTTATGTATCTAATAGCTCACACTTTCCTTAACAGCCTCAGAACTGGCACGTTAGTGTGCCCATAGTAGGTCTTGGTAAAGTCGGTACTCACAGAATGAATTAGTCACACAAGGGAGGAATAGAGGAGACTCCGTACTGACTAATTGACACATTTAAGGCCATACTGCAGATGAGAACGTCAGGCTTCAAGAGTCCGGCCACACTCCAGTACACCGTGATGACCCATGGTTTGCACACAGGTGTGAAGAGCTACCACATTGTCTGGACAGTTTCCCTCCACACTCCATGTCATTTCAGGCCAGCTAGCACGAGCCGTGCTCTGTTGTAGACGTGGCTGTTATAAAATTGTTTAGATCTGAAGTTAACACAATTGATAATGATTAGATAAGGATTAGAAATTATCTTTTTTTTTTTTGAAAAAAAGATTTATTTATTTTATTTTTGTGAGTACACTGTCGCGGTCTTCAGACACAGCAGGAGAGGGTTTCGGATCCCATTCCAGACGGCTGTGAGGCACCATGTGGTTATGGGGAATTGAGCTCAGGACCTCTGGAAGAGCAGTCAGTGATCTTAACCGCTGAGCCATCTCACCAGTCCCTGGAATTACCTTTTAAACTGCATATTTCTCCCTTTTTTCCATTAATTTATTTATTTACTTTACATGCTGATTGCAGACTCCCTCTCCTCCTGGTCCCCCATGCACACACAGTTTCTCCCCCATCCTTCCTCCCTGTCTCCTCTGAGAAGAGGGAGCCCCACCCGCCATCCCGCATAGCAACCCACCATGGCACATCAAGTCACTGCAGGACTAGGAGAATCCTCTCCCACTGAGGCCAGACAAGGCAGTCAGTTAGGAGAAGAGGACCCACAGGCAGGCTGCAGACTCAGGGACGGATCCTGCTCCAGTTGTGGGGGACCCACACGAAGAACAAGCTGAACATCTGCTACATATGTGTGGGGTCCTAGGTTCCAGGCTTGCTCTTTGTTTGGTGGTTCAGTCTCTGGGAGCCCCCCCAAGGTCCAGGCTAGTTGATTCTGTTGGTCTTCCTGTGGGTCCCCCATCCTTATTTAGCCAATAGGAAAGAGCGGCTTCCCGTGTTGCTATGTGGGTTCTGTCCATCTGCAGATACGTTGGGAAAGAATATAAAGAGCGGAAGGGGCTCCGGTACCACCTCACAGATGTGGAGCGGCAGATGACAGCGCAGCACTACGTGACAGAGTTTAACAAGAGACTCTACGAGCAAAAGATCCCAACGCAGATATTCTACATCCCGTCCACAATATTGCTGGTAAAGCATGAGTTTGGGTAATTAAACAAGCCTGCACCTAGATATTAGTTTAGATTTCTGTTTCAAGTCTACTTCTAACATGGTCCGGAAAGATCTCACACACGGAGTTCCTAGGCTCCTTCCTCTGCGTCATCAACTTCATCCTATTAAAAAAAAAAAAACACATGGAAAGATTGACCGTCTGCCCCATCCGGCACATTCATTGGGGCTGCCTGGGTGACGTCAGAGTGACTGTTGATCCTAGCATCCGGTTAAGTCAGCCTTCTTATTGGATGTTTCTCTGTGTCTTGTCTCTCTACAAAAGGGCCTTCAAGTTTGTATTTTGTACAAATTATTCCCTCAGCATGAAACGTAAAGCCCTCGTTTTGCATTTCCTTCTCTCCATGTTTGCAACCAAGCGATAAGAAGCTGTACCTTAAACGTGTTTATCATGGAACAACCATAAGTAACTTCACTTCCAAAGAATTGTAGTAGTCAGGCCCCAGTTTGTCTTCTTAGATTCAGCCCAACCTGCCTTCTTCCATCGTGGATGTCAGAGACATTGAAACCAATCTCTCTTCACTAAACATCAAGTTAGAGAGAGAAAGGCAAACCTCTCTCCTGTTCTCTCTTTTTTGGATCAAGAGTACCCTGTTTCCCCAGATAGGTTGGATCCTCCCTGCATTTATATCTGCAATTTTTTATTGACTAGAGATATTCTGACTCATTTTTAAGGTATTCATATTATAGGTATCATCCAGTTTGTATCTTCATGTCAGAAAGTAGGCAAGCACCTTACAGGCACTGATACTAACCTCTAAGTCAACGTCACCATACAGAAATGCATGAGTTAATAATCAGCCTCTAGTCCCAAGGCATGATCCATTCACACGCTCTGGCAAACCAGCCTGAGACCAGGTCATTGTGCTCTAATTTTTTTATGTGCATTAATATTTTGTCTGCATTGTTTGTCTGTGCACCACTATGTGCTTTGCGCCTGCAGAAGCCAGAAGAGGGTGTTGGATCACTTGGGACTGAATCTATAGATGTGAGCCAATGAATGAGTGTTGGGAATTGAACTCTGGCCCTCTAGAAGAGCAGCAGCAAGTGCTCTTAACCACCAAGCCATCTGTCTAGCCCTTGTGACCTAATTTTTTTGAGCGAGCAGATTAGTCTAGAAACATTAATTACTGTAGATTCTGTTTTACACTATGGGTAACACTAGGTGCTTTGTATTTGTCTTATCATTTAAACCTTTTGACAAAAGTAAAGAGCAGTTATTATTCCTCTTAGACCTAGCTCTGAGAAAATTAAGTCTAGAGTAGCAAATCTCCACGGCAGAACCTCAGTGCACACAGAGATCTACCCCTCTGCAGAGACCGTGGTGCTCACCGTCGTGAATACTACCTCCCATCTCTGTTACAGATTTTGGAAGGCAGGACTATAAAGGGGTGCATCAGTGTGGAGCCTTACATCCTGGGAGAATTCGTCAAGTTATCAAATAACACCAAAGTCGTCAAGACCGAGTACAAAGCTACAGAATACGGCTTGGCCTACGGCCATTTTTCTTACGAGTTTTCTAACCACAGACATGTTGTGGTTGATTTACAAGGTAGGTAAAACAAGGGGTCATTTTTTAACTCTCACTATTCCAACTGATTTCACTAATCATGAGTCATATATCATAGGCCATGCTATGTGCAGGTTACTGTTTAGAATTTAGGTCATTGATTTCGCTGCATACAGCAAATGGTTTCCCAAGAAGTGACTTAGGCACCTCCTTATCCATGAGCCTGTGGTTTCTTGGGCTCAGTTGCAGAGCGGTCCCTACAATCTTCCGCTCACTTGAGTGGATGAGAGTGGAATAAGTTTCTTACTACTGAATTTCACTTCAAAATTCTCTTAATTTCTTCCACAGGGCTGGAGGATGGCTCAGTGGTTAAGAGCCCTCGCTGTCCTTATATAAGACCCAGGTTCAATCCCAGTGCCCACGTGGCTCACTGCTCACAACTGTGACTCTAGTTCTAAGTTATCCAACACTCCTTCTGGCCTCCACAGGCAAATTAATAATAATTAATTAATTGAATTTAAAATCATCCCTGCTTTTTCTTTAGCCCTTTTTGCATCTTGAAAGCTGAAAATTGAGTTTCATATTTAGAATCATGAAACAGGAAGTTGTGTGTACTTAAATTTGAGGTTTCTTAAAATCCACATTAATATTAGTGATCTTTTTTCAGTTTGTTTTGTTATTGTAGTTGTGATAATTCATGTCAGAGACTATTCTAGCAAGAGACCCTCAATCCTCAGTCTCTCTTCCACGGCAGTTATAGCTGTCATAGTGTCTTTTACATGTCCATTGTTTATTATCTGTCTCTCTCCATGAGAATGTTTGCTCAATTGGAACAAGGATCTTTGTTTCTCTCACTCACTACTGTGCACTCAGTATCTAAAAATGTACAGTTCCTGAACTCAATACCTAAATGTGGGGTAGGCCGGCAAATACAGGACTAAGTGAATAAGGCATAAAGAAACCTCAAAATCAAGACAAGTGTTCAAAATTGAGATTTTAGCAATTCTAAAGAACGTTATGCTTTACAAATCTGTGATTATTCAGTATCTCAGAATGTCATACTTATGTTACAACGTAGTATTCAGTTCTCTTTCTTAAATTAGTAATTAGGATATGCATCTCAAATGCCTTGGCAGAAAAATATACTAAACGTAAATCACGGTTTGATCAAGTTTTAAACATATCTCTTTAAGCGTGCATGTGTGTATGTGTGTTTATGTGTGTGTATGCATGTATGAACATGCATGTGTGTGCATGTGCTTGTGCATATGTGTGAGTATGTGCATGTGAGCATGTTTGCACATGTTTGTGTGTATGCCTATGTGTGCATGCATGTGCGTGTGCATGAGTGTTGAAGTATATGGTGCTCAGATGTATTTGTTCTCTTTCAGGTTGGGTGACTGGTAATGGAAAAGGCCTCATCTATCTCACAGATCCTCAGATTCACTCTGTAGATCAGAGAGACGTCACTACAAACTTTGGAAAGCGGGGCATATTTTACTTCTTTAATAACCAACATGCAAGCTGTAATGAAATATGCCATCGTCTTTCTCTGACGAGACCTTCACTAGAGCAAACAAGTAAGATATAGGCAGTGGGTTGGGAGCCTAGCATCAAATCTGCCTCCTTCCAGGAATACAAAGCGAGGCAAGTGTTGACGTATTGATCAGTTGGGCCAATGGATGATTCCAGCTATTGACTTATGAGAGGAATACACAAGTGTTGATTTCAGGCCTACACTTGCTTGCCAGGACAAGATCCTGTAGACCTGTTCCCTCTGACACAGGGGCATGTCTGGAGGCTGTCCTAGGCCTCACAGTTGTATATGATGTTCAGGGTCCTGAGTTGCATGAGGACAACATGGAAAAGGTCTCCAACCAACCCACAATGGATGCAAACTTGAGCTGGAAACAAACTGCTGTCATTAAGCCATTGTGATTTCTGTTTGTTTTGTTGTTGCTTTGTGGGTTGGTTCTGGTTGGGTTGGGTTTTTGGTCTGTTTGGAGAGTTTTGTTTTTTTTTTTTAATCTGTTAAAACTGATACTGTTGCTGCTTTCTTATTAACCAAAGAGTTCTTTGTAAATTTAAAACATCCAGGCTCCTGAAAAGATTTCAATTGTCGTTTCCCTTTTAATATTTGCCATTTTGTAAAACTGTTGTCCATACAGACTGTTCTTTTGACTGAGATGACTTCTTCACCTTTATTTCATGCTTGTGTGTGATACCAGATATTTCTGTGTTCTGGGTTTCTTTCTGGTTCTC
The DNA here is from genome assembly GCF_021556685.1 of Rattus norvegicus. Classification (NCBI taxonomy): domain Eukaryota; kingdom Metazoa; phylum Chordata; class Mammalia; order Rodentia; family Muridae; genus Rattus; species Rattus norvegicus. The sequence goes on along the minus strand of NC_141535.1, from coordinate 218,309,596 downwards.
CCATGTTTTCTTCTAGTATTTCTATCTATGAAAGGTGCGATGGAAGAGTGGTCACATACCACAGGGTCACCACAGCCTATTGCTTTCCCCATACATCTTCTTCACACAAGATTGGTAATTCCTTCTGCTGAAAGAATTGTATTAATGCTCAGTGGTACCACCACATTTAAGGTGTGTCGCCTCACCTGGGTTAACACAATGTAGGAATTCCCTCATATACAGGCTTGGAGCTTTGTCTCCTAGATATTTCTATGTCTTGTCAAACTGACTATCAATACCCACCATCACGTACTGTGCTAAGGAAGTCCAGGATAAGGGGTGGTCATCAAGGGTTGCAATGGAGTTTGTGTAGAAGGATGGACAGAGAATTGTATATCCTAGAATGAAGACGAAGCAGAGGAAGCAAGAGTGACAGACTGGAGGGATGTGACAGCCAAAAATGCCGAGGAAGGGAGAGTGAACAAGTGGAAAAAGGAAAATGGACAGCCACTAAGAAAAGAGAAGCATTGGATGACATCACAGGGCAGGGAGGGTGAGAAGGTCGCACACCAAAACTACAACCCTTATTGGAACAGAAAAACAGCTGCCAGCAGAATGGGCAGGGCCCCAGGGCTGGAAGTGCTCCCAAGGGCTCTGAGTATATCACTTTCTAGGATCCCGGGGCCCCACTCCTTCCTCACTGGGCCTGGGCCAGGTTATCTTCCCTTGCATGAGAAGACTTTGCATCAGCTGCAACGCCTTGGGTCCTGAGGGGTGTACATGTGGAGAGCAGCTCTGGGAGCACCAAGCAGCCCCTTTCAATTTACAATTGAATTCCTCTAAGCCCTTTCTCAAGAGCAACCTCCCATCCCATCCATTTTATTGCTGGATAATATTCCAAACTTCTAAAATCAATGTCTTCACTAAAAGTGTGACTATAACTCCGGCCTGAAATAGCATTCTGAGGACATTTAGGACCTTTGAATACAGACTGAGCTTTAGATGAAGTCACCAAGTCATGAAGTCCAAGCCAAGGAGAGCGAAACAGTGAGGGAGGGCACAGAGCATCATCTTTCCCTTGCATCTGCGCGGAGCCGGATGAGGGCACATGGGTTAGATTATAACACTCCGTGTACTTCCTCACAGATTCCTAATTTCCATACTTTTTCATAAATGTGAGGTAATTGAAAGGAGTGCCAAATCAAATGAAGAGCGAACAGAGAGAGATGAGGGTGATCAAGATTTTTGGCAAACTAATCAAAAAGAAGTACAAGAAAGAGTAGCCAACGGCGTAAAATCCTACAGAAAAAAAAATCAAGAAAAAATACAATATGTACTTACTTAATGAGGGAGTGGGGACAGTACGAAGTGATTGTGACAACAAGAAAGGCCATTAACTGACAGAGAGGTGTTAAATATCATAGAACTGAGGTCAGTAATCCTGAGTCCATGCCCATGAGTCAAACCTACTGTGAAAGTCATTGGTCGTTAGAACAGTTTTTTTCAATGCTATTCTCTCTGAAGAGGTGGAGAAGAACTGCTGACCTGTGAACTCAGATTCACCCTCAAACCCCCCAAATCAGGGGAAAGTGTAGGCCAAGGAAATCTACTTACCCTGCCTGTGGGATCTGGGCCTGGTTAAAAGTGTACTTGACTTAGCAAACCTCCATATGAACAGCTCCTTCTAGAATAAAATGTGCTACTTTCTCCTCTGGTTTCCAAATCCCTTGTCTGTAGGCCAGCAGAGCCATCAGATGATGGTGGTACCCAGAAATCCCTCAATCAGCATCCTGGGGACTCATTCTGGGAAGCAGGTGGATCCTCTGTTCAGGGTGCATAGCCAGGGACCATGCTGATGTGGGCCAGTCCTATCCCAATCCACTGCAGCTCCACTTCCTGTTCCCCTCTTGCTGGGACCAGCATGGGTGTTTGTTGTACTCAAGCTATGCCCTTCTCTGAGTCACTCCATATTTTGTAAAACCATGATTTTTCATTTTTCAGGCTTGCTCAGATAGATTCTGTCTTAGAAACAACCTTTGGCTCCAGGTCAAGGTAGGGGGATGACCACGTCCCTGGGCAGATAAGTAAACACCATCTGTCTGGCACCACCCACACAGCACAGGCTAATAAATGGCATTCCTTGGAGTAGACAGGGTGAATTTACTGGGATGAATTGAGGCTGTACGGGCACACAGGTGTAATTAAAATCATACCAGGAAAACAAAATGTTCTAGGCACTTCTCTGTTGCTGTGTTAAAACACCACAGCCGAGGCAACTTAGAGAAGTTTATTTGGGCTTATGGTTGTGGAAGGATAAGAGTCTATGATGGTGGAATATGTCAAAAAGCAGCCAAGCATGAAGCAGACAACTGAGAACTCCAACTGGGTAGTGGTGGTGCAAAGCTTTGATCCCTGAACTCAGGAGGCAGAGGCCAGTGGATCTCTGTGAGTTTGAGGCAAGCCTGGTCCACAGAGCAAGTTTCATGATAGTCTATACAAAGAATCTCTTGTCTCAAAACAACAAGAAAGGAAGAAGGAGAGAGAGAGAGGTAGAGAGAGAGAGAGAGAAGAGAGAAGAAAGAGAAGGAAAGTAACTCACATTTTGAACCTCAAAACTGAATCAAAGAAAATATACTAGAAATGACATGAGGAATTTAATCTCAATACCAAACCTCCAGCAATATACTCCCTCCAAAACGTTCGCATCACCTGACCACCTCCACCTCCACCGCCAAACAGCACCATTAACTACACCAAGTGTTCAAATACCCAAACTATAGGAATAGTCCCATTTCAGCCACCACATCATACTCAGTGTCCCCGTAGGCTCCTGGTCATATAATACAAAATGCATTTCACCAAGCCTCAAAGGTCCTCACAGTCTTTCACAGTGTCTACTGTTTCAAAGTCCAAAGTCGCTTCTAAGACTCAATAAAAAGCTAATTACATACTTCTAATACATGATGGCACAGAATATTCATTACCTTCTCCAAAGAGAGGAATTGGGGTAGAGTAAGGAAATACCTAGACCAAAACAAGACAGAAACCAGTAGGGGCAAGCATTGGATTCTATAGTTCCAGATCTCGTGTCTGAACATTCATTTCACAGGGCTTAGATGTCTCAACCCCTGCAGCTTTGCTGACTTCATCACTCATCTCTCTCTTGGGCTGGTTCCACTTCCAGTAAGCTGCCCTCCTTGTCAGATACCTCACAGCTCTGCCATCGTCAACACCTTGTGGTCCTTTAGTAGTTTGAATGAGGATCGTCTACCATAGTCTTGAGCAGTTGTACACTGGGTCCCCTGTTGGTGGTACTGTTTGGGAAGGATTATGAGGTGTGGCTTTGTTGGGGGAAAGTGTTGTTGGAAGTGGACATTGAGAGTTTTTAAAATCTCATGCCATTTCAAGTTTTCTGTCTCTGCTTTCAACTTTGTGTTTGAAGATGTGAGTTCCCACCTTCTGTTCCAGGCATCGTACCTGCTGTTTGCTACATGTCTTCCTGCCATGGCGGAATCATCCCTCTGGAACTATAAGCCCAAATAAACTGTCTCTTCTATTAATAGTGTTGGTCTTGATGTTTATCACAATAATAAAAAAGTAACCAATACAGGTCTCCATTGCAGCCTTCTTTCACTTTCACACTGCCATACAACAGCCTCTGGGGACTTTCAGGCAGGGACTCCCCTGCCATGCACTGCCTGCCCTCAGCAGCTCTCTGAAACCAGAGAAGGAATTCACAATCCCTTTCCACCTGCATCCTTCATGATTCTATAGCCAATAGCACTCGGACCACACTGCCAAGGTCCGTGGCCGCTTTGGAATGAGCTCTGACCCCTTGAGCCCACTGCTAGAGATGAGGTGCAAATTTCTGGTTTCTTTAACAACTGGGTTCTGTCACATGATGTTTTCCTGGAAGCTGTCTTGTAAGAGGGCGTGTGATGTTTTGCTGAGAGAGGGCACACGATGTTTAGAAAGAACATAAATAGAACCCTACAAGCAGTGAGAGGACACTCTTGTATCGCTATGCCCTGTAAGGCTGGGCTGGTCTTCGCTGGGCTGGCTTCTTTGCCGGTTTTTGCTGGTCTCCCCTGGTCTTCACTTCATAGAGAGAAACTTGCCAAAGAACTTCTCATGGCTGTTTTCTGGCTGCTTCGAGCTGCTTTTGCTGACTCATGCCGATTTGGTGGAGCCTTGCTGTTTCTGTAGGCTCATGCCCCTGGCATTGCTTCACTGGTATTGATTCGGGTTTAGTGTCTGTTATTGAACGGACTGTTGGTTTCCTGACAATGAAGAGTGGAATCACCCAAGGAACTCCCTTAACGTTCTTTTTCTTCTGCCTCCCGTCAGTAGGCTAAAAGGGAGGTTGAAGTGTCTAAGAACCCTAAACGATGCAGATTTTTAAAGGCCAAACCTACGTAGCAGCTCTTGTTTGAAATTGCCCTCCAGCAGCAGAAAAGCCCTTAAGCTGGAAGCTCACCTGGGTGGGTCCTGCCCTGAGAGCATCCATGTCTTTATTCCAAGGCCGAGAGGGGAGGCCTCTCCTAGCAGCAGTAACGGTCTATCTCTCTCAACAGCCTTTAAGTTCAGTAATGTTCTTTTTGTCTTCAAACTATACATTTTGTGTTCCCGCCTCACCTGCCCTTTTTCATTATAGATCTGCATAACGTTCATTAGTAATAACTATGCCGGGGGGACTGGAAAGATGGCTCAGCAATTAAGAACACTGGCTGCTTTTCCAGAGGACCCAGGTTCTAATTCCCCGAACCCACGAGGCAGCCCACAACCACCTGTATCTCCAGTCCCAAGGGACTGATTCAATTCCTTCTTCTGGCCACTGAGAACACCAAATATGTATGTGGTAGACACACATACCTGTAGACAAAATACTTATACACATAGACTTAATTAAAATAATAATAATAGTAATAACAATAATAATAATACCCATGGCATAGATTTGTTATGCTGCCCTGAAATAATAAAGCAATAGTAACAATAACAACAACAACAACAATAATAATGATGATGGTAATAACCATGCCATAGATTTAATGTTATGTTGCCTCCACCAAATAAATTAGTCGATTAGTTTTTAATTTCGCCTCACACAAGTTCTTAGGAAAGGGGAAGAAAGCAGTCAGGTTCTTTGACAACATATCTCAGGAACAGTTTCCAGAGAAGTTGCTAATACCGTTTTATGCTGAAACTTCATGAGCTGGCCTTCCACAGTCTACAGTGCTCTCAGCACTGCTGCCTTCCAAGCCCCTACTAGAATGGCCTGTCCACTCATGGACAAGGACACAGAACTGACGCTTCTTTTGTCCTTTCGTCATGGCCCCTAGGAAAGTCTTGGGTCAACCTGTCTCCAAGCACACCCTGCCCCCAGTTTCCCAAGTGGTAGGATAATCCACCATGTCCACCTTCAGATCACTTCATATTATTTTGGGCTAGGACGTTTACATGCTTATTGCAGAACTTTTTTAAAACTATGACTCTTAAAGTATCCTCAGCAATCCAATGGAAGAAAATACTATTGGACTCCAATATGCTATTTATTATGCTCTCTACTTTGAGGAATTTGAGGAGAAACTGACAAGCTTAGAAATGGATTCTCCCCTGGTTATGCTGCAGATAGGCGAGAACCCAGTCTGGTCACTTCCTTGAGCCCTGTGAGACACTGAGCTAAGGACAAGCCACCCTGTGTCCAGTATGCTGCCCTACAAGAACCATGAGACAACCAGCCCATGGTATTTCAAGCTGCCACATCTGGGAGATGGAGCAATGGCATGAAGGGGTTGGGGAGTTAGGACTCTTCCGAGATCAGACGAGATCGAGCTCGTTCAGGGTGGTATGGCCGTAGACTGGAGTTAGGACTCTTTAAGGTTTTCTCAGAGGCCCTGATGCAAGGACAAAGGGAATATCAGTGCTGTGTCCTTGCCCAGGCACAGACTTGGCAAGGTTCAGTCTAGGGCCAAGACTAGGATATTAACAGAGTCAAGGCTGTGGCTTCTGGGAACCCAAGTGTCCCCACTGATGTGGTCATCAAACTTAAGTCAACTATGTCTAAGGAATCATGTATTCTCCTTGCCAACACTTCGTAGTTCGCTTTCTGCTGACTCTGTCCCATTTTCCCCGACAAACAGTATCTATATTAGGGGCTGCCCTTCTTAATGAGCTCGCTTAGCACAACCACCAGCTTTTGAAAAATCTCCTAGCCCCAGATTTCTGTCTCCTTCTATTTTCTCATCCCTAGTCCTCTTCCTCAAACCTCTTATTCTTGCAGGTTCAGGTCACTCATCAGCCAGTCAGCTCTAACCATATCGATAAGGTCAAGGTTCAGTGTGAGACTCTGTATAAAAAAATAATAAAACATGGGGAAGCCTAACGTGGTTGTGCAACGCCTTTAACCCCAGTACTCAGGAGGCAGAGGCAGGAGGGTCTCGGATTTGGTGGCCAGCCTGTTCTACAAATCAAGTCCAGGACAGTCAGGGCTATCACAGAGAAACCCTGTCTCAAAAACAAACAAACATTCCAAAAACAAAAAACAAAACAAAAAGGATGAGGTATGAGAAGAAGATTCATGATTAAACCTCTGGCCTTCATACATATAAAAACATGAACACACACAGGTGCACGCACATACACACACATGCACATACATACATACACTCATGCACACATACACATGCACACATACACACACATGCACATACACACACATGCACATACATACACACATGCACACATGCACACACCTGCACATACATACACACATGCACATATTTACATACATACACAATGTAAGTATGTCATTGCAGGAAATTTAAGCAAAATAAGCTGACTCAGACAAATTTGTCATGCCGTCTCCATATGCAAGGCTCGGAAGGTAAACAAACTTACAGTGTTTGGAAGTTTTAAAACTTAAATATTCACCAGGTCTCCTTCCCAGGGTTACAGAAGCATTTAAAATTGCTGGAGATCTCTGACCAGACTGAAAGAGCTTTCAGAGAGCTAGCTCTAAGGGTACAGCCATCACTCATGACAAGGTAGGCTTTTTGGTAGCTGGCTTGAGTTAGCCGTGTTCCCAGTAAACTCACATAAAGCTGGATTTGAGTGGGGTAATGGCTTTGCTTAGTAGATGGTGCTATGTCTGGGGGTGAATAGACATCTGTTTACATCTCCCTGGGAAAGTCACAATGAAGTGACTAAGGTAACCCCATCTTGTTCTGACTTGGTTTCATGTTTGCTTAGCCCTCTCCTTAGCTCTCTGCCTCAGACAGTCGTATCTGCCTTGGCAACACATTTGAGATTCCCGTCACGTTGGCCATGGTCCCGATGTACTAACCAAACTAATTAATTCAAACTAACTGAAGAAGGTATGGGTAAAAGTAATAGTCATGGAATGCCTGAAGTAATTACTATGTCCTAGCAGAACCAAGACCCTCATCCAACTTTGCTGTGAGCTATGATGTTTGTGAGTTTGGCTTTAAAACACTGTATCTCTGAGCTTCAACCGCAGGAGACTTCGATGCATGAGCCCATCTTGGTCACCAGCTAGGAAAGGACTCATACTCTTTTTTTTTTAAGATTTATTTATTTATATTATTTATGTAAGTACACTGTCCCTCTCTTCAGACATACCAGAAGAGGGCACCGGATCCCATTATAGATGGTTGTGAGCCACCATGTGGTTGCTGGGAATTGAACTCAGGACCTCTGGAAGAGCAGTCAGTGTCCTTAACCACTGAGCCATCTCTCCAGCCCAGGACTCATACTCTTAATTGGCTAAATTAGCACGTCTATCTGTTTCTTTCTGTTGTGCATTCTTACAACACAAAAGTAATGAAGGGGAGAAGAACAAAGCTTCTGGAGGAAACCGCCTTCCCTAAGAGCCTTGGTTCTCCCAGGCCCAAGCACAGCCTACAGAAGCCTCTTTAAGCTCCAAAACTAACCGCACAGCCACCGCTGTTCAGCCAACATCAATGCTAATCTAAGATTGGACCAAATTATCCGTACTGCATCTGATTTCTAAATGCCTTTCTGTTATCTGATGCTATGACTAACACAAATAATATTTTCAAATTACAAAGGCCACCAAACTACCTTGCTGTTTGCAGAGATCGGAAACTGGGATTGGCTTAGGAGGTAGTTCTGACTTAGGGGGTCTGCTAGGTGACACTCAGGATGTCAGTGGGACTGTAGTCATCAGAGAGCTTGGAAAACTGGCGTCTACTGTCTCACACAACCGTTGGTAGTAGGATTCTCTCTTGCTGGCAGAGTGGATCAGAACTCTTGGTTCCTCCTCCTCCATAGGACCTGACAGTTTGCTTCAGGCTGAGTGAGAAATCCCAGGCCAGATAGACAGAAACTATAGCATGTAACACCCCTAGAACATCCTAGCGCATGTAACATCCTAGAAGTTACACCATCACCCCCACATTGTGCTGTTCATACAGACACAACCTGGACCAGTATGGGAAGGGGAAAGGGATGGGATGGGACCATTGGGGGCCTTAGGGACATGGCTGAACGTCTCGCCAGGCTATACTGGGCCTAAATATGAGGATGAAAAACTCAAGAAAGGAGGAGCCTGGTGGCATTTCGAGGCGGCTCTCCTGTTCATTGAGTGCCCACTGCTCCGTCCTCTTGCTACAAAGGCAAGAAGCAATCAGAAAGGAAGCCAGTGGCGTTGAGAAAATTACTCTGCAGCCAGGTGGTGGAACGAAGTGAAACTTCAGAATGTCCTCAATCCAACCTTTAGTTTCTACCGGAAACTTCGTTTGCCAGAGTATTAGAAGCTTTCGAACCTCCTTCCCCGTCCTTTACCATGAGACAGACATTGAGAACCCAGGGAAGTCTTCAGGACACTCCACTGTCATTTTCTCCAATGTGAACTAACTTCGACTTTACTCTCTCACTTTTTTTGCATATGTAGAATTTCCTTTTACAAAGCTGAGTCCCGGGAGTTAAGTTCAACTTAAGAAGATCTCATCTTTACTGCTTCTGAGATCAGAAACACCAGGCTAGCATCACTGACTTTAGCATTACTGACTTTAACGGGGCTATTGTTCCGAGAACGTGTCCATTCTGTATTGTCTGGATATACAGGCGTCCCCAGCCTGAACCGTTCCGTAGAAACTAGGTGTAACACGTAAGAAACGAGAGAATGAGAGAGAAAAGAAATCTCTTTATTATGGTGCATAAGCCTTCAGTGTGCTGGAGCTCTGCAGCTGCATGGGAGAAAAAATGCATTCAGAAATATAATGCGAGTGTGAATAATCCTCTCCCGGACTGCGGCCTGCAGACCGCCCCGGCTTTGTCAGGTGAACTTGAACCGGGCCGTCGGCTTTGCACTGGTTCCCACTGCACCCTCTTGTCTATCACCCCAGGGCATTCACCATCTTGACTGTTGTTTAAAAGGAACAAGCAATTCATCATTGAGCCAGGGAGTCACTTTCTCATAGAAAAGTAAAATCAGCATGTGACACTACTCAGCCCTAGTGTTTTACAGATTAAAATGATACATGGCGACTCACGTGTTACTAGGAAGATTAAGTCGGTTATCTTGTTCCAAAGCCCAGACAAAAGAAACCCCCCCCCCCCCCCCCCCGCCTCAAGCAGTTAAGTGGCAGTTTCATAGAAGCTGGAAACCCTCGGCTCGACTAGGTGGTAAGGCCGGGAATGTGCGAAGGAAACAGAAAAAAGAACATTATTTCACAGCGAAGCGCCACTTTTATTCCCCCGCACGGGCTAGCACAAAGAGAAGCCCGGCTTGAAAGGGGAGCTGTGAAATCTTTGTACAAGTCTCTGCTGTTGAAGATGCCAACTTGATTACCAGAGATGGGCGCACGATTTATGGTCAGATCGCCTCCACGATTGATTTAAATTTGCTGAGATAAATGAGCAGCCGTTGGCCCCCAGGCACTGGGCTTCATCTGAGGAAGTTGCAGATCTGTCAGGCACACAGGGTCCAGTTATCAAGGCTGCTGTTCTATTGTCCTAGTCGCACACTAATCACATTTTCTATAAATCTCCTATAGACGTGAGCTCGCAGTGAGACACACGCTGTAGCCTTTATTTCCCGAGGCAGAGGCAAATAACCAAGTTACACCAAGTATTACTTTTACGTAATCAAATATGTAACAGCTACTCTTGCTCTTAGGAGGAATGTCCAAAAGCCAGAAGACAAGTTAAATATCAGAGTGTTCCCTGTCAAAGAAATAATTATATCAGTTAAATAATTATAGCAGTTAAAGTTTACAATGCAAGAAGAGGCCTTTGCTTTCTGATGAATTTTTTTTTAACTAAAAAGATTTCCTGGGTTTAATTTGAATCTTACATGTAAACCTTACCAGAAATAACACTGATTAAAAATAATTCTGTGTCTTCTTTAGATTCCGTTATATTAGGCAACACCACTAAAAAATTTTTTTCATTATGTTTTTAAAGTAGTTTTTATTTTCGTAGGGATTTTAAGTCAAAGAATATCCTAATTTGTGATTTTTTTGAGTAATTTTTATTCTCTATAATGTAAAACATGTACAGGCTATACAAACATACAACATATTTTATATGACCCCGTGTTTAAGTACACAGTATCATTAAGAGTCAGCCTTGGACTTCATAGGTTTTTCTCTGTTAAAGACAGTCATAAGATTTAAACTCTTCCCCTACACAAATCACCAAAAATGAAAGGGGCTGTTTAAAGACTTTTGTTAGACATTCGCCATGGTCTTTTCCACATAACAGAGGAACACACAGCGACTGGCTTTGAGAGGCCATGTTCCCAACATGATTTCAATAGGGGACATTCTCTCTGGACTGAGCACCTGGATCGTGGGCTGTGTTCCCTTGGGCTGGGCAGCAGTCACTGAGCCACCTGCAGCAGAGAGAGTGGAAGAGGAGGGCCAGGAGCCTCTGGCCAGCTGTACCCTTCCCCAGCCTCCAGGGCACATCCATGCAAAAAGCTAGGCTGGACCCACACACCAGCATCGACGTGCCAGCCTCAGATTCAACCTAGACAAGTTAACCAGACCTGACAATGGGGATGCATAAAAGTTCAGAACGGTAAAGCCTTGGAGGTTTTTGAAAGACTCGAAACTACAATTGTCCTGACCAAAGCAGTTGCAAATGCTTAGAACTTACAGACAAGTACCACTGAGGATAAACTAAGATAGTGTCGGACAGTCAAAACTACACACTTCAGCTCATTGGCAACATGGGCTCTGAGAGAGACCTGAGCCCATGCCCCGCCTTCTGTCTTCTCTCCACACCAAAGTGCCCTTCATCTCTGGCTGAGCTGGGATACATGGAATCAACAAAGAGTCCTTCCTGAGCATCTTTCCACATAACTATGTACGAGGACAAATTACTCTACAGTCTGCAGGAGGAACTTTTCCTGTACTGCACTCTTGGTTCATGAACGGAGAGGAAATAGGCAGGTGACCAGAAAGACTGTCGTTTAAGATCCAACTTATTTAGGTCTACAACTGTTTTAACTAGAGTGGCTAAATTATAGTTGATGACCAGGGACAGACAATTCTAAATTGTCCAAGACATCAAAAGACTGTCATTCATGTTTTTAAAAGTTTGATTAAAGCTGGGCCCACACCTTTGACACCAGCACTCAGGAGGCAGGGGAATGTGTGTGTGTGTGTGTGTGTGTGTGTGTGTGTGTGTGTACATATATGTGTGTGTATACATATATATACATATATGATTAAAATGAAACTTGGAATGAAGTCATTGGTCTTTTTGGTATGTATTAACCTTTATCTATTTGATCGTCTTTTGAAGATTTGTCCAAAAGGATCCAATTACAAACATTTTCTAACCAGCATGCATCTTAACTGTTTGAAAGACGAAATTGAAAAATACGTAAAAGGAAAGTTAATGTCTTTACAGTCACTGATCTTAATAGACATTTCAGGATTCAAGAAAATGATGCTTTCTGGAAATATTATTCTGGCTTGGTCATGCAATTGCCAAAAGGGAGATGGACTGCTTATTTATTGTGGTGTCTTCTATTGGAAAGACGAATTACATACTCCTCCCTGCTGGAGCATTTCTCTTATGCCCCTGCAAAATCTTGTGCTCCTTAGCCACATCATGCCAAAACCGTATTTACCAAAAGCACTGTCTCAGAGAACCAGAGAAGCCCAAGTCTAGGTTCAAACTGATAAGAATTGTTTTGAATGTTGGTTATTTCTCATTTAATGATGCATGTGTTGGGAGGTGAGTATGGGCAGGTGAATTCAAGTGCCCAGTGAGTTCAGAAGAGAATGTCAGATACCCGGGAGCTGGAGTCACAGGTGGTTGTAAACCACCCAACGTGGGTGCTCAGACTCAAACTCCAAAGCTGTAATTGCTTTTGCCTAAACTTTTTGTTTTGTTTTGTTTTTCAGTCTGTTTTAAAATGCTGACTGTGGATAGGTGCTTCTCAGTTAGGGGCGTTTCTCTTAAGTGCATTTTCTTCAGTGTTAAGGAGAGGTGAGCCTTGCCATCGATCTCAGCAGATGGGATTTAAAAAATAAAGCAAAAAGCCACACCCAAAAGATGGTTTCTAGAATGGACTGCTAGGATAACCGAGGAGATACTGAGCTCACGGCCTTCCCAGAACTCCTGACGCATTGCTCTTAATGGGTGCTGTAACACTTGTCAGGCTGGGTTGGGGATTTAGCTCAGTGGTAGAGCGCTTGCCTAGCAATCGCAAGGCCCTGGGTTCGGTCCCCAGCTCGGAAAAATAGAAAAGAAAAAAAAAAACACTTGTCAGGCTTAGCAACTGCAGGGTCTCAACCTCTCTAAAGGAATGGCAGCATCTCCTCAACATAGGAAGCCTAGGAAAACGCTCTTACTGACTTGTTTCAAATTTCCACAGATTAAACTCTAGACTACATATTCCTTGCTGTGTATGTTTTCTAAGGGAGTAAATTGATGAAGATATGATGACCACAGAACTCTCCCTCTTGATACACACCCAGCTGACAGAGACATCACTAAGCACAATGTTTTGCTCCTGTCACAATAAAAAAAGGGCTTAACTAGAGAGGCAGCTGGTTCCTCTGCATGGGAGCTATGGAACAGCACCCTCACCTCACAATTTCAGCTCCATGTCCAGCTTCTATAATTTATCTTCTTTCTCCTTCTCCAAGTCTAAAAATTTAAAAAGAAATTGGTAAACAAACACTTGCTCTCTGAAATGATTCCTGGAATTTCGTGTCCTTTCTAGTCCTTCCCCATTTGGGCCGTGGCCAGTAAACTTCAGTTGGTGATCAGGTACATTTTTACTGCTTACACACACTTTCAGACCTCTGTGTCTAGGAAATTAGACAGAAATGCATCTAAATCTGCCACTCTCTAGCAAACTGGTCCCAGTTAAGTCCTCTTGGCCACTTGGAGCCTTGGCATTTCCACAAATAAAAAGTTAAGAAGCAAAAAAAAAAAAAAAACAAAACAAAAAAAAAACAAAAAGACTCACCATACAATTTAAAAATAATGTCTGTGAAGGACTTTACACAGTTTTGGTAGGTGTTCGAAAAAGATTTGGTGCAACTTCTTTTGGACATGAACTTAGAACTTGGCATATGCCAAGCAAACACTCTACCACTGACTTACACCCTAAGCCTTAAGAGTAGCATTCTGTTGCATTACTCTACCTCCTTTCCCAATGTAGTTTTGTTAAGTTCACTTCCCCAAGCCCACACTCCCAAGATTAGACAACTCTTTAGGGATGATACTGCACAGCTGGAGTCGCAGATACTCTGGACTGAGGCAGGAGAATCAAAATACGAAGAACAGCTACAACAGTTCTGAACAACAAAAGAACTGGTGGGCATATCTGCATTCCAGAGAGTTTAGGTTATATTACAGAGCTGTAGTAATGAAAACGGCATAGCAGATGCATTTATGAGGGGAAAAAAGACACTGATTATTATTGGAAAAGAATTGAGGGTCAGGCCATAAATCTATGCACCTACAGATATCTGATGCTTGACCAAGAGACCAAAATTAAACACTGGAGAAAAGATGGCCTCTTCAACAAATGGTACTGATAGAACTTTAGAGCAACATGTAAAAGACAAAGAAACTAGATCCCTGTCTTTCATTATGTATAAAACTCAGTTGCAAATGGATTAAGGACCTCAATTAACACCCAATGTCCGGACTCTGAAAGAAGAGAAATTAGGGAATAAGCTTGAACTCTTTGACACAGGAAAGGCCTTTCTGAACAAAACCCGGTAGCCCATGAAGGCCAAAAATTGACAAATGAGACTACATCAAACTCAAAATATTTAGTTCAGCAAAGGACACCATAAGTCAAATGTAGAGACAGCCTATAGAATGGAGGGACAATCTTTACCAGCTATACATCTAACTGAGTTAGTATCCTGAATACACAAAGAACTCTAGAAAGTCAAGATCAAAAACAAACAAACAACCCAAATGCCCCACTGAAAAATAGGACTTGGGATTGCTGGAGAGATATCTCAGCGATTCAGAGAGCACTGGTTACTCTGCAGAAACCAGATTTGATTTCTACCCCAACATGGAGGCTCTCAACTACCTGTAACTCCTGTTCCATTGGTACATGGTTCATACACATACTGGCAGGCAAAACATAAGATAAAATAAACATTTTTTTTAAAAAAGCACAAGGCATGGAATTAAGCAGATGTTTCTCAGAAGAGGAAACACAAATGACTGGGAAACACTTTCAATATTTTTCAATATCCTTACTCATCGGAGGAATCTAAATTAAAGCTTCTTTGACATTTCTTACCCAAACAGAACGGCCAAAATAAAAACAAAACAAAACAACAACAACAATAGATAGCAGAGGCTGTCAGTGCTTCGGAGGAAAAGCAACACTTATTCACACTACTGGTGGGAGTGCAAACTGGAGCAGCCCCTATGGAAATCAATGTGGGAGCTCCTGCAAAAATCTGAAAACAGATCTTCTACCGTAGAATCCAGCTACAGCACGCTGGGGCACATTCTCAAATGACTCTATATCTTATTACAGAGGTACCTACCCATTCATGTTTGTTGCTGGTCCATTCACATTAGCCAGGAAATGCAAATGTCCTAAATTTTTATCAACAGATAAATGGATAATGAAAAACAATGTCACACTTAAACAATGGAATATTATTTATACAACTGCTATGCAAAACTAAAATTTGAAAGTAAATGCATGGAACCAGAAATAATCATCCCAACTGAGATAAGCCAGATTCAAAAACAGGCAAACATCATACATTTTCTCTTATGTGGATGTTAGCATTTTTAGCTCTAGATGTGTGCATTTCCTTTGAAATAGCCACAGAAGTTAGGCAACTACTAAGTGACCAAGAGATATGAAGGATCTTTCAAGGAATGAGAAATAGAATAACATGTTTAAAAAATGAGTAGGAAAGAATTAAGTTGTTTGTGGGGGTGGAAGGGAAGGGAAGAAGAAGAAATATGGAGAAGAATAACATGCTAAAGGCCTTTTGGAAAACAGCATGGAAACCTACTACTATTGAAGCTTATGTATACAACATCATATATATATATATATGTGTGTGTGTGTGTGTGTGTGTGTGTGTGTGTGTGTGTGTATAATATTATATACAAAATATAAACACTATATATTGTATATAATATATCATATGCATATGTATGTATATATGTTTAAGTGTGGTTATCCTATAATAGAGGACAATACCCCAACTAGACATCACATAATCACAACTAAATAAAAACCCCAGTACCAGGTGTCTTAGGGTTTCATTGCTGTAAAGAGACACCATGACCAAGGCAACTCTTATAAGGCACAGCATTTAACTGGGGCTGGCTTACAGTTTCAGAGGTTTAGTCCATTAGCGTCGAGGCAGGAAGCATGGCAGTGACCAGACAGACATGGTGCTGGAGAAGTTGCTGAGAGATCCACATCTTGATCTGACTGCAGCCAGAAGACGGGCTCCCATGTGGCTAGGAGGAGTCTAGAAGCCCACCCCAACAGTGACACACTTCCTCCAACAAGGTCACACTTCCTCCAACAAGGCAACACCTCATAACAGTGCCACTCCCTAGGCCAAACATATAAAACTACGACATCAGGAATGGGTTACTTTTGCTTGAGTTTCTGATAAGTAGGGTTCCATAGACCCACAAACATTGCAGTCCATTGCCAATGGCCTTGATTACCTTTTAAAACTTAACAGTAAGATCTTATTTCTGAACAAACCACATAGTTAAATGTAGTGAAAATTTTGCAATTTGGAATTTTTAAAAATAACACAGAAATATTATAAGAATATGTCTTCATTTTAATTCCAGATATGTGACTGCTTCAGACTGTCTACATCAGCTGACTATGATTTGCCTCATGCTCTAGCAGGGGTGTAACTTTGCCAGGTGGAGATAGTGTCTGCAACTGTATAACATTTGTAATTCTAAGGACTTTTCTGAGCATATAAAAATGCTAGAGCCTAGGACTGGAGAGATGGCTCATTGGTTAAGAGCGTTGGCTGCTCTTCCAGAGGTCCTGAGTTCAATTCCCAGCAATCACATTGTGGCTTACAACCATCTGTAATGGAATCTGACTCACTGTTTTGTGTGTCTGAGGAGAGCAACAGTGTACTCATACATAAAATAAGTAAATCTTTTTTTTTTTAATGCTAGAGTACCAAGAGGTGTGTTGTTTGTTGGTTGTCATTGGTCTTGGTTTGTTAAGTAGTTATATGCAAAAAAGAAATTAGATATCTGTCCCACGCGCGACCTCACCAGCAAGAAAACATGCGGGGACATACGAATCCTTGTGGCAGCCAAAACCTTTTATTAAAATCTTATGGAGAGCCCCACGCGCCCGCATGACGCAGCTTATATACACCCTAGCGCGGCGCATCCACACCTGATTGGTCGCTTACCCATGATCTCATTAGGCACGCCCCGGAGTGGGCAAAGACCTGGCACGAAGGCACTCTTGCACATGCACACACAGTTAACTTCCTGAAAGGAAGTCGGCTGGCGCGGCGGAGGCCAGCACCATCTTGTAATGGCGGAAGCTATCCTGGCCTTCCACGTGGGGCGCAGTGGAAGCCAGCGCCATCTTGTGGTGGCGAATGTTAAAGCGGCCCTCTACAGATATCCTAACAATGAAGATCAACTTGCCCAAAGGAACTTGATGTCCCTAATCAGAAGACAGTTGTCTAATGATAACATTACCCTCTTTCTGGCTCCTGACTTTATTCAGGGATCTCTTTCCTTTCCCCTCTATCCTTTTTCCTCTTCTACCTAGTATTAGGGGATTGAAAGGGTAGGAAAGGGGTAAAGAAGGATTGAAGAAAGAAGAACCCACAAAGTAGCAAAGATCAGATACACGTGAGTCATAGAACATGGAGAAATCAAGCTAGACCTTACTTGACAGCTTCATCCCACTGGCTAATGGTCACAATACTAGGAGGTGGAATGCATGATGACAGAGAAAATCCATCAATATCACCCAACTATGACTTCTTGGAGCTATAATAGCAACCAGCATGGCAGAATAGCCTCATGGATGCAGTAGTGGCCCAGTTATGGAGTAACCAATCACTTTTTAAAATTGGACTGAAGGCTCACTCCACAAGATGAAACCAATAATTGACACCGTCAATTAAACCAAGAACCTGAGGCTAGATAGGGTATGGGCCCTATGGGAAAAACCAATAATATTATTCTGCTAAACGACTCCTCATGACTAATTATTATACATATAGAACAGTGCATCTTCAAACGCTCATCAGAGAAGCTTCTTCATGCAGTAGATAGTAATGAACACAGAGGCCCACAACTGGACAACATGCAGAGAGTAAGAATCGTAGAAATGCCCAGGTTGATACTACACCCCTATCCTCAAGGCTCAGGAACCCATGAAATGACTTCAAGGAAATGGTGTCTTCCAGACACAACAGGGAAGATGCTAATATGAACTCATGGTGATTGTGACTGCATGCATCAGACCTGTGCAAACTCAAGCCAGACAGAATCCCTGCATGGAAGAGGAAAGCAGATAGGAACTCCCACCCCTAGCTGAGGAGCAGTTAGCATTTTAAAGCTGCTGGGAGAGTCATTTTTCCTTAGTGATCTGACTATACTCCAAGTCAGTCCCCATGTCCCAGAGTAGTCAGACAACACAAGCTGGATAGGATGGGACTTACTGGTTTTGTTTTGTTTTTCTTAAAGTGACAGAAAAGAGAGTAAAGAATGAACCTGGGTGGGTATGGACATAAGGAAGGACCTGGGAAGAGTTAGGAGAGGGGAATGAATACAGCTAAAATACATTGTATGAAACCCTCACAGAATTAGTAAGAGCATTCTTTAAAGCTATTCTAATATCAGGAGGTACACATGGATCTCAAACATGATTCTGTCTTTCCATGGCTCTCCAGCTTGAACTCCAGGAAGAATCCCGTCCTCCCAGCTCCCAGGCAAGCAGATCTGCTCTCTCAGAACTGTTTCCCTGTGTCTCCCTGTGCTTGGAAAAGGGTCTTGGAAAAGCCACCTTTTGTGGCTCCCCTAGGCACAATTTTCCCTAGTAAATCTCTTCTCTCTCTCTCTCTCTCTCTCTCTCTCTCTCTCTCTCTCTCTCTCTCTCTCTCTCTCAGTCTGTCTTTTTGTCTCCCTCCTTCCTCCTCTTCCTCCTTTTCTCCCTCCTTTAAGCCACTGCAGACCTTTCTGATGGGACTTAAATTGCACAATAATTAGTCACTTGTCTCCATCCCCCTGCCCCCAACACACACATACAACCTTAGATTATGAGCACATGAAACCAAAGGCCATGAGTTCATTTTGGCAACCCCTGTGCCTACTCTGGCACTTCCTCATTAATAAAGCCTCACTGAAGGAAAGAATTAAATCGTTAAAAATCACAAGATTAATTAAGAGTATGAGTTTATGATTGGTCCATTGTGGGCCAACTCTCAGTGTAGCCAGTATTTAGCATTGTGCCCGGAACACAGCACGTGCTTCAAGAATGTTTGTGAGATGAATGCATAAAAGATGACAGGTGAAAATCTCTTAATTAGATCCAGAGGGCCCTCTTTATTTGTAAATCCGAATAAGAAAGGCATTCTCAGAGCCTGCAAAAGCAATGTCCAAGCCCACATCTTTGTTTTAGAAAGGACTCATCTGAATGATAATGAGTGTGGAAAAGGGATTGGCTCCTGGGGAGACAGGGGCTTTTTTGTTTGTTTGTTTGTTGGGTTTTGCCTGGGCTTTTTAAAAGGAAAAAAAAAACTTGTGCCCATGGGCCGTAGCTTGCCGAGACTTGTCTCCCTCTTGGGGTCTGTGGGAGTTTCTAGTGCTTATTTCACTGAAATTAAGTCATCCCTGGCACCTATATCAAAACTGGGGAAGTAACGATTGCTAGTGTTGTGCCTCTGTGGGTTTATGTCATTGTTTATATATCTGCAAGCCACTCACCCAGGAGACTTGAGGACCATCTGTTCTGCCGCTGTGAAGATGTGACGTCATTGTTTCTAGGAGTACTCTACTGCTGTGTAGCCAAAATGTACTAAGCTCCAATTTTCTAGGACAATTAACCTGGTCTGCTAAACTGTATTCTATGTATTCTTATGTGCCATGCTGCCAATCACACACACACACACACACACACACACACACACACACACACACACACTGGCAAGGGAGAGACAGGTTCTCATTGTATATCCTGGCTGGACTGAAACTTTCCATGTATACAAGGCTGGTCTTGAATTCATAGAGATTCACCTGCCTCAGCCTCCTGAGTGCTGAGATTAATAACACCCTAGTAGTGTTTTTTATTCATTCTATGTGTATATGCACTTGTGGCATGTGTCTATGTACCTGTCTTTAAATGCATAAGTGCACACATATGTATTGTACACATGCCTTGTGTTGGCATGTAAGTGTGCATGTGTACAGGTGCATGTGCATGTGTGTGGAAGGGCATATGGAAGCCAATGCTCACACTAGATGTACCAGAACTCATTGATTCAGCAAGTCCAGCAAACCAGCTTACCATAGCAATCTCCTGTCTCTGTCTGTGTGCTAGGACTATAGACAGGTCAGTAAGCCTGCTCCGGATCAAACCCAGGTCCCCGTATTTGCAAAGCACGTGTCCAAGCATGGATAATTTTTAAAATATTTAGTGACCATCAAGTCTAGCTTTCTTCAGGCTTCATGAGTTAAAGAATGTAACTCCCCCTTAATATGCAAAGCATCTAAAGACCAAGAATTCATAATGAAGCTGAAAAGGGTGCTCAAACTTTCTATGCCAAAATGGTGTTCTTATCTCGTCTATCTTTCCTGATTAGCTCGGGATTATTCTTCACGCCCAGTGCCCATTGGCTAAGGAGATCAAGTGTAAGAATCAGAAAAAGCACATAGAAGTTGCTAGAATACTGCCTAGACCAGAATGTGGTCTGGAGAACAATTTACAATGACTGTGTTTGAATGATTGAGTTTGTTAAACACACAGCAAACCAAAAGAATCAGTGTGTGTGTGTGTGTGTGTGTGTGTGTGTGTGTGTGTGTGTGTACAGGGATGTATCATAGCATGCAAGTGGAGGTCAGAAGGTTCCAGGGATCAACCTCAGGAAGTCAAGTTTGGAGGCAGACACCTTTACCAACTGAGTCATCTCACTGGTGAATAATCTTGAAAATATTAACTAAGTGAAAGAAGCAGGACACACACATACAAAGCAGGATACAATTTCCACTCCTGTAAGCTCCCTAAAGTGGGCAACTTTGTGGAGAAAGCAGGTGTTTGTTTCCAGGAGGCAGCAGTGGTGTGGGACTGTTGCTTGGTGGGCACAAACTCTCTGAGATGCTAAACAAGTTTGGGACTGTGCAGCAGTGCGGACTGCTCTGCCTCATGAATGCAGCTAATTCTGCTTAACTGCTATTAAAAACACTCAAAATAGGAGGCTAGAGAGTTGGCTCCGTGGTTAAGAACACTGTCTGCTCTTTCAGAGGACCCGGGTTCAATTCCCAGCACCCACACTGTGGCTTACAGTTATCTGTAACCTCAGTTCTAGGAGATCTGATACTATCTTCTGGTCCCAAATGTCACCAGTCATACATGGGGTACATAGGCATACACCCATACACATAAAATAATAAAATAATAACTTAAAATACTTACAATAAACTTTGTGTTAAGTTTATTTCATCACAACACAAGAGCAGTCTGTGTTTAGAGCTGCAAAGTACCAATCGATAGCTACTAATTTTAAAACAGCTATGGTCCAGCCCCTATAATGACTACTATTACTATTTAAAGGTCAGTGCCTTCCTCTAAGAAAATGTCTATATCTGAGGATTGGCATGAGGCTTTTTAATTAACAAAAAGCATGTACATGAAGTATCATTGACTTTAAGTAGCTATCGTTAGGACGTAGGGAGTTTTCAGGTGTTATACACACCTTGAGACAGGATCTGACTATGTAGTTCTGGGTAACTTGGAACTCACTCTGTAGACCAGGCTGGCCTTGAACTCACAGGGATCCCCCTGCCTCTGTTTCCCAAGCACTGAGATTTGAAGGTGTGAACCACCAAAGCCAGGTCCTCTATTACAATCCTATGGAACTACTGTCATAAGTATGGTCTATGTTTGGTCCAATAATGCTATACAATGTAGGGTTATTCTCCATAGCAAATCCAACTGTGATCATGGTCCAATTCACCTCAGGAAAAAATGACAGCAGAGAAACAAAAGGAACAAAATGCTTGTCAAGAAAGTGGCCATGGTGGGGTTCATTTAGGGAAGTAGATACAGGTAAAATGCAAGTAGAGAAGGGGATTCTTAAGTGGGGAGGAACATGGGAAGTTGGGGGTGGGGTAGGGGAGGAAAGTCATATGGAAACCACCATTTCACAACCCAACTAAAAAATATAATCGGAGACCTCCCAAAGTCACAGGCTAAATTGTGTTCTTGGTCGCCAACGTAAGACGGTACTACATAGACACTACTACAGAACGTAATCAACCTGTCTCAAACCACCAGGAAACCTCTTTCTCGCTGACTAGCTTTTACAGTTCTGGAAGGTATCATGCAGGCTGCTGGAGGGGAAGACATCACTGATCTTACCAAAGAGCTGGACACTGCACACTAACCTGCCGGGGAAGATGGGCCCTCCGATGCAATAGCTCGAATGACTATGATAGGGTAACAATCACTTTCTGATTGCATCTGAGACCTGTTTCACCGAGGAAACTCATTCTTAGTACTGCAAAGCTAGTCAAAAGCCCATGGCTGGAAAGGCCCTAGGGTAGAAGTTACTGGTACTATTTTTCTAAATATTGATGTTTTCAAACTACCTTCTAAGTATTGATGCTTATACCCATAGACGTGGGGGGCTGCTAACCTGTACCAGAAAAGCTTCTTTTTGGCAGTGGGCAGTAGCCAATGGAGAGATTCCTAACTGGTCACAGTGCTGAGAGTGGCTTTAAATGCTCAGCTTTAAGTGGGACATCTCTCTCTCT
Source organism: Rattus norvegicus (assembly GCF_021556685.1). Taxonomy (NCBI): domain Eukaryota; kingdom Metazoa; phylum Chordata; class Mammalia; order Rodentia; family Muridae; genus Rattus; species Rattus norvegicus. Next base: position 218,287,126 of record NC_141535.1, on the reverse strand, counting down.
CTCTCTCTCTCTCTCTCTCTCTCTCTCTCTCTCTCTCTCTCTCTCTCTGTGTGTCTCTCTTTCTCTCTCTCTCTCTCTCTCTCTCTCTCTCTCTCTCACACACACACACACACACACACACACACACAGCTGAGGCTCAGGGAACGGCAAGGAAGAACAAGTGGAAAGTGTAAACGCTGAAAAGGGGGGAGGGGTGCTGAAATGCATTCCTTGACATGGCACTGCTATTGCGTTAGTGAATGCTTGCACAAGTGGGTGCTTGCACAAGGCCTGCACGAGATCAAGAAGGCCAAATTTCCAGCATCAACAGGGGAGGTGCTCCTCAGACCTCATCATCACTGAAGAGTTACTGGTGATTGACAGCTAGTAGGGAGGAGAGAATTTTTTTTTTTTTTGAGGCATAGACACTGGAAAGTTGCCCATACTCCTATGGGCGGCCCCATACCCATACATGTGGGCAGCACTAATTGAACCTAGTGTCTGAGTAGATTATTTGAAAGAAGAAAAGTCAAAGGAGCAAGAGGAGAGAAGAGGACGGGAAGTTGGACAGGGAAGGCTGTTGGCTGATACCCAGAAGGAGAAATTCAAGTTGGGTATGATCATATTTTATGTTGTGTGAGATTTATATATTGTACAAATTTCAAGGAATAAACTTTTTGAAAAGAGAAGAAGTAAACAAGTAAGATTAGTTTGTTTGTTTGGTTGGTTGGTTCGTTGGTTTGTTGGTTGGTTGGTTTTTATTGAGACAGGATTTCTCTGCCTAAGAGTCCTGGCTGTCCTGGACTCACTTTGTAGACCAGGCTGAATTGAACTCAGAGATCTGCCTGCCTCTGCCTCCTGAGTGCTGAAATTAAGTAAAACCATGGAATTAACACACGTGAGATGGGAACCTGAGCTGATAGACTAAGCTTGGACACTTCAGAGTACTGAAATGCCACTTGTCTGTTTGATCATGATAGCACAATGCAGCCCAGGCTCAAATATATTGCAGTGAAGACCAGAGGACATTCCAATTTCCCCTTAGCCCTTAGTACTCAAGCAATTGTGTTTGTATATGCTATACTCTGAACTCCGAATTGGTTACCTTACAGAATTACTGAGAGGCTTCTCAACCTCTGAGGGTGGGTGAGGTTTTCACCTTGGAAAGGTGAACTGCTATGTAAGTCAGGGAAAATAAAGGCTTCGGTAGATGTACTACGATGCCTTCCTGTATTACAAACTGAATGAAGGCAATGCTTGAGTTATGTGCTTCATAGAAAAAAAGCAAAGTCCACTGATAGCTCAACTCTTATGTGTACAGATAGGGAAGTAAAACTAAATTCTCGGTGAAATGTTTCTTCGTTTGTCGACATTAACTCAAATCTGAGTTCTTTTCGTTTTAAAACACCTTTAGTGTTTTTGTCTATTTTGAGTTAGTTTCCAACGTGTGGCCTCCGATCATCTTCACACTTCAGCCTCCAGTGTAGCTGGGACTTCAGGGAAGAGTCACCATGACCAGCTCTAACACAGGTTTCTTGAACCCCTACTCTATGGGGATGCTTACGTCCATGCTGGACTAGCACCTTTAAACAATGCACACGTGGGTAAACACAAACTTGTCCTCCTGAAGACTTTACATTTAATGAGGGAAGGTAATGCAAACTAAGTAAGAGAGCATGCCTGCTGCTAATAATATATGGGGAAGAAAGGTAACCAGTTATGGCAGAAACCTCAGATGTGGGGGCAGGATAAAAACTGAATATACTCTATACATTGCCTCTCACTAAATTAACGTCTTTTAGGAGAACCGTGAAAAAGGCAAGCTTCCCTAATGGAAGGCTAATATTTTCACAATGTATAGTGTAGTTGGGTGGAAGGTGGCACACTTTGTCGGCTCCTAAGTCTAAGGCACCTCGGTGAAGGAAAAGGCTGGGTCTTACAGATTTCATGGCCTCTCCCCTGCTCTCCACCCTCGGCTCAGAGGCCACCCTTTCCCCTCTTCAGCATAGCAGCCTGTCATGTTAATAAGAGCTGATCTGTAAATAGCGTCCCCTCACCCCATCTCCGCCCCACCCCCGCTTGGCCGGGCTCCTACTTTTGGGCTCAATGGCACAGATGCGGCTTTGAGATGACGGGGACCAGGCAGCTATTAGCGACAAATCCAGTGAGGGAAATTAATGAAGGGGCTAACTAATAAAAGACAGCTCAGGACAGCCAGACTAACTTGCTCGGAGCAGTAATTAACTTTCTTTCCCCTTTTAGCTCATGAAGGTAAATACGCCGTCGGCACTTGTCCAGTCTAGCTCTTCCTTATTAAAAAAGAGCAGAGCTATTCATGAAGAGACTTAATCTGCGCGCACCCCACCCCACCCCAAGAAGAGCAATTTTATATGACTGTGTGATGGGCTTCCAGATCCACGCTGCCTAAATCAAGAAACACCTGTGAAGATCAGGGAGCCAGGGAGTGAGGCAGCAGGCTGAGGGAGGTAAGTCTCTGAGGGAGGAAAGAAACCGTCAACCTGGACCTGAATCAGCTTAAAGAGACACCTCCCCTCCCCAGCCCGCAACCACAATAAAAATATTTGGCTTCTCTTCAGAGATAAGTGGTACACAGCAAGTTGGTGACAAAGCTTCACACATCTTGAAGGACACTTGCGGTTGCCTTCCTCCAGCTTTTATCTTCCCTTTTTGTGACATTTGTATTTATTGTTATTATTAGCACTCCGAAGCATGTGTGTACAGAAACTTTGTAGCAAAACCTTCTCTCTTTCTAGCTTTCTGTGGATTCCAGGGATTGAACTCAGTCTCCAGGCTAGAGCCTTGGCCTGCTAAGCCATCTCTCCAGTCCCTAGCTTTCACTGGGTTAAGCCATAAAAAGTTTAAGGAGGTAATGTAAGGTGGTACACGTTTTTAATCCCAGCACTCCAGGAGAAACAGTTATATCTAAGCTTTTGAGGCCAGCCTGTTCACCAGCATGGGTTCTTTGAAAACTAAAAGCTTTCTGAAAATAGAGGCTGGGGTTGTAGCTCAGTGGTACAGCCTTGTGCTTAGCATGTACTTAGCATGTGCTTAGCATGTACTTGGCATATGCTTAGCATGGCTTAGCATGGGCTTAGCATGTGCAGGTGGCTGAGTTCAATCTGCAAACATGCACACACACTCAAATCTTTCTGAAAATAAATTAAAACGTTGGGGTTTTGTTCAGCAAAACTTCTCTGATTTGTGAAAACATTGACAAGTTCCTGGATTAAATCTTTGGAAACTTTATTCCCATCGTAAATATTTACTGCAATCTTGGATCTAGCAGCCACATGGCTACTCAGTAACAGGAAAGACTGTGAAGTGGGCCTCTTGAGTTCATGAACTCTGGCTTCCCAAAAATGGAAAACAAAACAAACAGCTGAAACAAAAGAAAGGAAAAAAAAAAGAAAAGAACGAAAGAAAAGAAAGCCTTATCAGATACTCTAAGCTTCTGAACCCCCATTATAATGCTTCAGTTTAATGTGTGAGTTAAGCACACTGCCCACCCCAATTATCTCAGTGAATTTATACATGGGTCCCAGGGAGCAATCTATTTACTTCATACTGCCCTCCAGCCCTATAGAACTGCCTTGGGCCCGTCCTAAAGCAAGTTAGACAAAGCCATAACTACCTACTCTCTTTCAGGAGTAGATGCTGTCATTAAGAAGGGACAAGGGCTCGGACAATGGGAGAACTTTTCCAAAGTTGCCCTTGGTGCACCACTGTGCAAAGGGGAGAATGTCTCCATGCTATCGATCAGAAGAACTGGACATGGGGAGGGGTGGGGGAGGGGTGGGATCGTATGTGTACCTCCTCATTGGTGTTGTGAAAATGTAAAGTTTAGTAAAACGAGCAAGAGATTGGGAGCAGAACCTTTCATGCTTGGAAAATAAAATCGATTTCGTTATATGAAAGATGTTACCTCATCAAACTCATAGGGGCATAAAGCAGAGTAACAGTTGCCAGGAGCTGGGTGGGAGGGAGAAACGGGGAGTTACCATTCAGTGGGTATAGAGTTCCAGACATCTGTTATGCAAAAATGCAATGCGGGTAGCAGTAGTGAAATACACTGTGGGCTCAGAAATCATTGATTTGTTTTTTGTTCTTTGGGGTTTTTTTTTGTTTGTTTGTTTGTTTTATTGTCTGGGTATGAGTGCTTGTCTACAAGTGTGTGTGTGTGTGTGTGTGTGTGTGTGTGTGTGTGTGTGTGTGTGTTCTACATTAGTGCCTAGTCCTCACAGAAGCCAGAAGAGGGAGTTAGAAGCCCTGGGGCTGGAGTTACAAACCGCCAGGAACAGAATCTGGGTCTTCTGCAAAAGCAGCATGTACTCTTAACCACTGACCCAAATCTCCAGCCCAGTAGATCAATGGGCCAGCAAGAGGGCTCAGTGGGTAAAGGGTGCTTGCCACACAAACCTGATGACCTGAGTTTGAACCCCTGGTACCCACCCAGGAGTAGAAAGTAAAAAACAAATCCAAAAGTTGGCCACCACACATGCACTGTGGTACATGTGCCACACATACACAAGGATGTCTACAGACGCACGACCATGGTAATAATCATAATTTTTGACTACATGGAAGGAAACTAGGTGAGTCTTTGTACGCTAAAGATTCTATGAGGCTCGGAAACATCTGAGGAGAATACACCACTTGTTTAATGATACTTCATCTTGTTGGGGCATAGTTCTTCTAAGATAGGTCCTCACCCAAGCCCAGGCTGGCCTTGAAAGCAATATTTTTCTGCCCATGTTGGGATTATAGCTGTGTACCATGCCACCAGACAGAAAGAAAATGCTCCTAACCTCCCATCACCACCTTCACCCTTGGATTTGAGAAAAAAAAACTCTCTAGAATTTGAAGGTGCATTCCAAATAAAAGAGTGTGAAGCTCAAGAAACAGACATTCACCGAAGACTTGGAAGCATCGAGGTTGAAATGTCCCTGGGCAGGGTTTCACTCATTTGGCTGAGATAAGAAAAGGACGTGTTCAGGAAGGAAGAAATTGGAGGTATATAGGAGCTAAGGAAGAAAGAAAGGAAAAAAGAAAGAAAGAAAGAAAGAAAGAAAGAAAGAAAGAAAGAAAGAAAGGGAGAAAGGGAGAAAGAAAGAAAGAAAGAAAGAAAGAAAGAAAGGAAGGAAGGAAGGAAGGAAGGAAGAAAGAAAGAAAGAAAGAGAGGAAAGAGAGAGAGAAAGAAAGAAAGAAAGAAAGGAGAGAGAGAAAGAAAGAAAGAAAGAAGAAAGAAAGGAAGAAAGAAAGGAGAAAGAAAGGAAGAAGGAGAAAGAAAGAAAGAAAGAAAGAAAGAAGAAAGAAAGGAAGAAGAAGAAAGGAAGGAAGGAAGGAAGGGACACATTTGACAGAAGAAACTATTATGATGTCTATTTGGAAAGATAAAAACTGACATGTACCTAACAGACTATGACTAGCAGTTTTGCACCAGCAGGCTTCTCCAGGTCTGTGGTCATTGCCTTCTTAACGGGCAATATCCACAAAAGGCTGTGGACCGTGCCGACCAGCAGTCACTACTGCCAGGTGCCCTGTGCAGCCCAGCTGCTCTTGCTGTAGCACAACACAATTGTACCCTGAAAAAAATAAATTGGATCCTGGGCATCTAGAAAAGAATTCCTCCACAACGCTGCAGAGCATGGGAGTCTAAAGTAACCGAGAATGCAGCCAACCAACACCAAAAACCCTTTTCAAGTTATCTTTGTACAAAATAATCAAAGTAGGTTTTCTGGTAGCCAAAGATGCCTGTCTGGTGAAGCATTCTACTTCCATTGAAAATGTTGACTCTGCATTGCAGATCCTGTCAAGGGCTCCACTGGACATCCTTGCCGGTGCACGTGCCCATTGTTACCCAGACATAGTCTAAAGTCACCCCCTCCTAAATCAAGAGACACTGGTTTTGAAGGGAGGATCTTGTAGGAGCATTACGGTTTCATCAATACAATGTTTCTTTCTTATTTGTCCCTTGTAATGTGCAGAGTAGGAAGAATAGGAGTAATTTAGATCAGTCTGATTTTAAAAACACATTTGTGGACATGTTCTAGGTACTTTGGCACAGGAAAAGCACAAACGAATTAATGCAGCGTTCCTCTCAACTTAGTGCTTAGCCACCGGCTACAAAGCTTCCTAGGCATGTTTAAAACTTTACCACACTTGATGTTTTTTTCCAAAATGATTAGTAAAGTAAAGCAAGAAGTAAATGAGTTGTTACCCTTCCATTTTGTCCGTCTTTGTGTATTTGTTTGCATGGGTGCTTCTGTAAATGCAATAGGCTGTAGAAAACACAAAAAATAATTCCTTATTTCTTAAATTGCTTTAATGCATAGTGAGACTTATGTATTATAGGGGGAAAACAATGTCAAGCTATAGGGTCCCTCCTTTGTCACCGTGGCACTGGTTTGTCTTCTTTCTGCTATTCTTATACCAAGGAGGCAATAAACCCCCTGAGAGTCACAGAGACGCCTGCAGAGCCCCTGTCAGGGCACACAAGCTTTTATGCCAAAATACAATACACAAAAGGATCATAAACACGTTTGAAAAGGAAGATGACCTCTTTGTCACATGGAATTAAGCTTTACCGCAAGCTGCTGCCATGGAAACCAGCTCTCCCTTCTCCCTTTTAGGACTCCCGCTTCCATTTCCTAGGGGTTTCACTCTTTCGTTTGTTTCTACATCAAATGCAATCGAGAGATCGGGGCTCTTTACTGTTTAACGTCTCCAGGCATGCTTCCAGGTAGGGGACAAAGGGAACTGAAATGGAAAGGACTAGGTGTGCCTGCAAAGTTGCAAGAGGGAGGGGCAAATGGGAGGTGTTAGCTTCATTAGAAACGGAGGGGAGTTGTGGACTACTGGGTGATTGAATCCATCAGATATCTCCTTTCAGATGCCACCTACAGTTGGAACAGCTTCCTTCCAGAAGTGTCTTCAGGAATAGTTTTAACTCTTTGGTCTTCATTTCTAGAGTTGGTGAATTGTGTGCGGTGTGTACCAGCATCCTCAATACCCTAGGTCCGACCTTGAGGATAAGCGTCCACCCAGAACTGAGGAGCCCTGTCTTTCTCTGATGACATGTATTGACTTTGTTCTCTTTCTGTCTTCCTTTCTGTCTCTGTGTACCTCTGGCTATCCTGGAACTTAGCAGATTAGGCTGGCTTCGAACTCAGAGCTCCACCTGCCTCTGTCCCCCACCCCGTCCGTCCCTCCCCTCCCAGTGCCGGGATTAAAAGCTTGTGCCACATTAGAAAGAAATCCGAAGCTGTTGGGCCACCTGAAGAATGATGACCCAGGCGGTGAGAAAAGGGCTGGGAGCAACACAGCCCTGGCGTAAGTGGTCCCAGCGTCTGGCTGCTTCCCGGCATCCATTTGCGCTCGGTGAGAGCCAGTGGTCATACGAAGGCCGAGCTGGGCTGGGCCTAGGAGCGCCCCATTAGTGATCCAAGCCATCATTCTCCCCCCTCTTGCTCTGAGGAACTGGATACACCGAGAAAGTAAGAGCAGGCAGATCGGTCCCTACCTCCCCAGCCCCGGACCTTGGTAGCTGGAGCAGGAAAAGTCATTTATTACAGCGCATGCACCATCAGGAAACTTTCCCACACGGCCTTCCAACTCCACGCCACCTTGCAGTGAGAATGACAAGAGCTCGACACACCGGTTTGGGCGCTCTGCTTCCCGGATAACTGAGTCTCTCCTGTCCCAGGAAGGGCACCCTCTAAAACTGCCCCCAAGCTAAGTCTTCAGGGAACTCCGCGCCCCCCCCCCCGTCCCCCAGACTGCACCCTGGAACTGAATCTTTACTCTGATCAGGATCCTCCATTAAATCAGTCCTTGGCTGCATAAACCAAATTGGATAAACAAAACGTGGGGGAGAGGGGAATAAGAAAGATTCACTACCGTAGACCTTGTTTCTTCTGGTCCCTGTGGGGACCCTCTCCAAGCCACGTGGGGCGCCTTGAATCCAGGAGCACCCCGCCCCCACTTCAAGAGCCTTGGAAAACAAACTCCCGAGGACAATGAACTCCATAGGGAGAAGGCTCCGTAGAGGAGTGAGAACGTTCATCTCTCGCACACGCACACACTTTGGACATTCCTTAAGTTTAATCATTAAAGTAGATCCTTTTAAAAGAGAGGCAGAGGCTTAACGTTGCTGTTAGTGACGGTCTACCCCACACACTCTCAGAGAAGTAAAGAAAGATCTGGGTCTAGCTTTGTTGCTTCATTCCCAATAGCGGACTGGGGGGGGACACCAAACCTCTGTTTTCTGGCCACATCAAAGCGCTGATTATGCAAATACCCATTTTTAGTAAGAATAAAAGAAAACGGAGGGGGAATTATTTATCACACAATGAACCCCCTGCCAGGGCTGGAAACAATAGCTCAGACCAGATAGCCCTTCTAGCCCCAGGCTTGGGGAGCGGGAAGGGAGGGGTGTTGCAGCCCTCACGTTTTATTGGCCTAACCTAATTTCACTAATTCTCTTTTCACACATTTCTTTTGCTGATTCGCAGGCCAGGACTTTCACGCTCCTGGGAGCTCTCACCACTGGCCCGATTCAAGGGCAGGCTGCTTTATTTAATTAATACATTCAAAGCTTGCCTGGGAGCCCTAGGCGGGTTGGGGGGAGGCCCTGGACCAGCGTGAGAAGGAGCTTTTAACGGGTTCCAGGTGTCGGTGCCCAGAAGTCACCACCCGCCTAGGGCTGTGGGATGCAGGAGATGCTCCCGGACTGAGGGGCGCCACAGCTCTTAGCCAGGCCCTTCCGCAGCCCCAACACCTGCGACCGCCCGGTGGCGCTGCGGGGACCGGCGTGGGCATGAAGGCCTCCAAGCTATCCCGCCGACCAAGCCCTAGAGGCCAAGGCCACCGACGACCCTATCCTCCAGAGCCTAGAACCTCCCAGAAGCTCTGACCTCTCCTCTGAAATCAGGCTCACTTCTGGACCAGGACCTGCTCTTTCTAACCCTTCTCAGCCTCAGATAGTTTTATACTTTAGACAAATATTGCATCCAGTGTCGGGCCCCCTGCTGTCCCGCGACGAGGGCTCCAATCTAAGCTAAGCCTCTTTGCTAGAAAGATCTAGCAACAGCGGTGCAGTGTACTGTCTATTGAAGAGCATATTCCTAGCGCTATTTGATATCTGACTTCATTAGAGCCTGCCGAGATAAAATAGCATGCTCCCAGATCAGTGAGAACACTGCAGTGAGCTCACCCGGACCTCACTGAGCGACAGAGTAAGCGAGCCTCTTTCGTGCCAACAGCAGATGCCTCAGTGACTTCAATCCTGCGCCTATGTTCATTCTTACAAAGATCTGGGAGGACTGAGCCTGAGCCCACTCGCTTAGGCAGTGACAGTGACTTGTGAACTCCCGGGGCTAAGTGAGCCAGGAAGAATAGCAGTTTGCGTGTGTGCATGCATGGTATGTAAGTGTGTGTGTGAGATCGTGTGTGTGTGTGGTGTGTGTGTGTGTGTGTGTGTGTGTGTGTGTGTAGGACAGAAATCAACATTAAGACTCTTCCTCCTCACTTCTTGCCTACTGTTGCTTTGTTTCAAATTGAGGCTGTGGGTAGCGTTGAGGCCTCATTTGCTGTTCTCCATCCAGTCTGGTATGTTCAACGACGTCATATTTGTTCGGCTGGAATCTGGGCGATCATGTTGGTGACACTTTATGGGTGTAGAGAGCACACCAATCAGTTGTGCAGTGCCAAGTTGTCAGCACTGGAAACATACATACATACATACATACATACATACATACATACATACATACATACACACACACATACACACACAGGAAGCATCATACAGACTGAACAGGTTATACTTAGGAATATATGTGTGTTGAATATATACACATGTGTGCAACAACAATTAGTCTTTTGAAGAGACCGTGAATTTGGAGGAGAACAGGGAAGAGTATGTGGGAGGGTTTGGGGAGAGGCAAAGGAAGGGAGATACGTTGTAATTAAATTATGATCTCGAGGCCTTGTAGTGGTGGTATACACCTTTAATCCCAGCATGCAGGAGGCAGAGACAGGAGGATCTCTGTGAGTTCAAAGCTAGCCTAATCTCAAAGCGCTCTCTCTCTCTCTCTCTCTCTCTCTCTCTCTCTCTCTCTCTCTCTGTGTGTGTGTGTGTGTGTGTGTGTGTGTGTGTGTGTGTGTGTGTGTGTGCTCAAAAGAAAAACAAGGCTGAACCTGAGCTCACAGATTGGATTTTGCTGGTCAGCCAGTAAAGCCCTGGAATCTGCTTTTCTCTGCCTCTCCCGCACTGAGATTGCAGCAGGACTGCCAGCCACACTTGGCTTTTTTAAACTTGGGTGCTAGGGATCATATGCAGGTCCTACTATACAGCAAGCATGTTCTGTCCTGAGCCATCAGCACTGCCTGAGATAGCATTTTTTTCACTATTAAAGATGAATTGACACCACAAAAACAACAGCACCCAATTCGGTGTATGATAATCTGGAATGAAATGGGAGGGGAGCGCTAGAAGAGGGTTCCAGGTGTTAAGCAAAAATGCCAGGCGTGGCATTATGTGTGGACAACATAAGCTTGCACCTTCAGATAGTGGGCGAACCTCTGGGGCTGGAGAACTGGTAGAGATGAGACTGCCTGGGGTTGCCATTACTCCAAGCTTTAGTGGCTGAACCTAAGCCTTTAGGACTATGGCATCCTCTTAACTGCTATTTCTTCAGGCAGTTTCCAAAGAAAGCTTATGGCTATAACCACCATCAACAGACCTGCACATTTGTTTTCAAACTTTCACACTACCACTCCTCTGCTTGCTGATTAGATTTTCAATTGCTCAAAGCACAGACAGGAACAAGAAAACTATCCACTTTGTATCCATCACATATCAACACAGCCTGAAGAGAAGGAGCTGGTTTTGAGGGGTAAAGCACTCACTGGTAGAGCGCTTGCCTGGCATCTATGACACACTGGGTTCAGTTCCTAGCATCTCACAAGAAGGGGGTGGGTCAAACAGGCCCTCTTTTGTCCCGGATGGAACAATATCTTTGGGTTGAACCTTCCTTTGATTGAGGAAAATGTAGTTATTAAGATATTAAATACTGGAGTTGGAAAGATGACTTTTAAGAGCACTGGTTGTTCTTCCAGATGATATAGATTCGATTTCCCGCAACCACGTGGTGGTAACTCTCTCTTCTGGCACTGCACACACCTGGCGCACAGATGCACATGCAGGCACAACACCATATTATAAAATAAATATTTAACAAATTAAAGGTATTAAATGTTTAAAAAAATCCCTATGAGTGTGGGGCGTTTCAGACCTTGAAAGAAGCAGTAATTTCTCTATGCAAAGAAACAGCGCATTTGGCTCAAGGCAAAAACAGATATGACATCTGTAGGAAAAAAATACATCGATCAGCTAACTTTCTTAATTGCTTGATTTTCTTTTTGCATCTGTTCACCTAGGGCTTAATTCTTGAATGTGGTCAAATTTTACTCAGTCACTTTTCAACCACTGAAGTGTTTGGAGAATGGGGTGTCACAGTGATTTTTTGCCTTCAAAAACTTTAACAAAGTTTAGAAAACAGAGCTATTTCTTTCGGTGTGTTCTTTGAATTTGAACCGACTCTGAGTGTCTCCTTCTCTCTAGACCTTTGCCCTTTGAATTCAACTAGCTTTTTAAAGTGCCCGACACAAAAAAGTAACCACCCATAATAAACTAAACAGGAAAAAAATGTTTTATTACACAAGTTAGAGCTGGAAGAGGGTGTCCTTAGAGATCAATATAAAATTCCTTCCATTTAAAAATGGTCATAAAGGCAAACCAGGCATTCAGGAGGCAGAAGCAGGCAGATCTCTGTGAGTTCCAGGACAGCTCGCTCTACAAATTGAGTTCCAGGACAGCCAGGACAGAAAGTCTCTCAAAAAACAAAACAACAAAAGAAAGGTGAAGCCAAAAGAAGTTAACTGCAAGAAACAAACTTGCACACACTATCAAGAAATTTCCTCTCTCTCTCTCTCTCTCTCTCTCTCTCTCTCTCTCTCTCCCTACCTCCCTCCATCCCCCTCCCCCTCTCCCCATCTCCCTCCCCCTCTCTCTTTCTCTCTCAACAGATATGCAGCATCTGTCTCTCTACATAACTCTGGTTGGGTCCAGGAATTCACTGTGTAGACCAGGCTAGCCTCCAACTCATAAAGATTCACCTGCCTCTGCCTCCCAAGTGCTGGCATTAAAGGCTTGCACCACTACAGCCGGCCCAGCCAACCACTATTCAAATCAAGACTTTTCTGAACCCTGGAGCCTGTTGTGACATAATTATTATTTAAGATCCCCACTTTTGCTCTTCTTCATTGCCTAGGCATGTATGTATGTATGTATGTATGTATGTATGTATGTATGTATGTATGTATACTTATTTAAACACCCAGAGCTTTGGTATTCTGAGCAAGTTCTCTACCACTGAACTTTGTCCCCAACTCAGTAAGTCTATTTATTTATTTAGAGACAAAGTCTCACTGTATAGCCCCGACTGGCCTGGAATTCACTACGTAGACTAGGCCTGAACTCATGGAGAGCTGCTTGCCTTTAAGAAGTGATTTCTTAAGAGTGCAGTGTGGGTTTGTGATGGATTTGAGTATTGGTGTTTCAGATATGATCCCATTTTTTTGTAATTTCTTAGTGAAATTGCATACCAAACATTACCCAAAAATACAAATATACTCAATTCGACATGCGAGGACTTTAGTAAAATACCAACCATCCTGCATTAAAAGCCAAACCTCAATACAAACTTAGGAAAATTAGATACTTTATTTATAGCTTAATCACAGAACAATTTCCTTGTTCTTTGAGATGTCAATACATACTAGAATAAACTCTGTAGAATATACAAAAAAATACATACTTTTCCCATGAAATTTTTCTTCAAAATAAATAGAAGGAAACACGTGTGTGGCTGATCCTGGTAATGCCCCGTGTCTGCTTAGGTTTTCAGACTGTTGATTTATTTTTAATCTCTTGAAAGGATGGGGGAGTTCCTTCTCCCCCAAAAGGTCGAGATAAATAATGCATGAAGCGATCCTCCCTCCTGATTTTTCCCTTTCCCTTCACATTTTTTCTTTTGATAGAGAATTCAGCCTAAATTTCCACGCTTGCATTCAATCCTTACAAAAGCCTACAAATTATACAATGACTTCTAACCTGGCCCTCTAACAAAACAAGTTTTTCCCCTTATAAATCATAAGAGACAGATGGCAAAATGGAGAGAAAAGGAAAGAGAAGGGCGGGACAATAGGCATTGTGACGAATCTGGGAAAAAAAACAAAGTGCACATCAGAGAGGGAAAGTTTGGTTTGACAGGTGAAATTCCCACAGCCTGCGAACAGCAATGGGAATAGAGCAGATGCCAGCCATTGCAAATGTGTGGATAATATTATTACGGGTAAATTCATTCAGATGCTAAGATACATTTCTTTCGATTGACATTAACATCTCTATATAAAAATGAAGGTGAAAAGATCACAGGGACCAGTTGCATTCCCTCTGAGAGATTCACACGAACTGCTGGCCGGAGCTCTCCAGCAGCAGCTTCCAGAGAGGGGAAGATCGTCAGTCTGCTCTGCACACTCGTTAGTTATGGTACTTTTCCTCAGTCTCTTTATAGTCTCACGAAGTCCACCCCCCTCCCAGCCCCAACTCCCACCGCAACCCCGCACGCCATAATCCTTTGACCATAAATCCTCACATCTTCAATAAATCAAAGCGGGTCTCCACACCCGAATGCACCAGCAGCCGAGGGGATAGCAAAGGCCACCTCTGCTCTGTGAAGTGGAGTGCGGGGCACGGAGGCTGGGGGACAGGAGAAAGGTGGGAAGAGGGCCAGGTAGAGGACGAAAGAGGGAGACCCGGCTGCTCTAGATACAGTCCCTGGCGAGGGGCAGGTGAGGTGCATAACGGTGCTTCTCCGGAGGTGGGGGCTGCCAGTAGTCCACGTCTGACCCGGGGCTAGCGGGTGATAAAGTGCAGCTGTATGGGGACGTGGAGTTGGAGGAGGACGCGGGGCTGTTGGTGCAGCTCCAGGAGGAGGATGGCGAAGGGCTGTCCCCGCTGGCGCCGAGCGCCGCTCCGGGGCTCAGCAGCACCGCCTCGGAGAAGAGCGCCCCCTGGAGGCTGCCACCGCCCGCGCAGTGGTCCGCCAGGCGGAGGGTCTCGGTGAGCGCCCAGATGTAATTGTGGGCGAAGCGGAGCGTCTCGATCTTCGTGAGCTTGGCGTCCTCGGGGAAGGTGGGCAGCACCTCGCGCAGCGCGTCCAGCGCGGCGTTCAGGTTGTGCATGCGGTTGCGCTCGCGGTTGTTGGCTTTGAGCCTGCGGGTCTTCTTGATGCGCTGCACCGTCTCCGCAGTCTTGGCGCCTCGGGAGACGGCCCGTGCGCGCGACGGGCGACGCTTGCACTCGTGCACCAGGCCCAGCAGCCTCCCTGGCCGGCAACCCCCGGCACCCGACGCCGAACTGCCCTGCACCCCCTGCCCGGCTTCCGCCCCGCGCTGCCCACGCGCGGCGCCTGGCCGGCGCAGCTCCTCGTCCTCCTCCTCGTCCGCGCTGGAGGACATCGGAGTCAGGGTCGCCGAGGCTGGGGAAGCCGAACCCAGCAGCATCAGTACCTCCTCTTCCTCCTTCAACTCCAGAGTCTCGGACTTGACGAACATCCTGCGAAAGAAGAGGGGGCAGATAAAATTTACTACAGGAACTGGGCGAAGTGTCGCCCCAACAACTCCCTTCCCCCAAGGTGCATCCACGAAGGTGGGGAAAGAAGAGCTGGAGAGGAGCGCCCCTGGCTCGAGCCACCTTCTGAACGGTCACTTTGGGTCACAGAAGCCACTGCGTCCAGAGCGATGGAGTTAGCATGGGCGGCGTGGGCCTGCGTGGGGACACTGCCTGCGAAGTTGAGAGCCGCGGCGTGCACACTTACCTACCCGGCTCCAGATGTGTCGCGGTGCAGCTGCTGCTCTGGTGTGTGTGGGGTGTGTGTGTGTGTGTGTGTGTGTGTGTGTGTGTGTGTGTGCGCGCGCGCGCGCGTGTGTGTGTGTGTGTGTCTGGGAATGTCCCCGCAGCCCGGAACGGAGCACGGTGTCCTCCGCGCCGCCGGCTTGGCGCTTCCTCGGCGCACCTCTGCGGGGGGCCTTTCTGCTGGGCGACTTTGCCAAGAGCCCGGGCGACCGCGGCAGCCCGCCTGGGTCTCGTGTGTTGTCGTGCTCGTGCGTGTCCGTCTGTCAGTCAGTCCCTGGCCGTGCGGCTGCTGGCACGCGACTCCCAAGCACTCCAGTTAAAGCCGAGCTGCTTGTGGTTCAGTGGCTGCGTGTCTGGCACACGACTCTCCTTAAAACCCCTTATATACCACCAAGAAAACAATCAGATCTGCCCCGGGGCCCCCTCCTCACCTACCCTCCCCCCGCCCTCTCCTCCGCCTGTCCTGCACCTCCTCCAGTCCCCCGCTCTCCCCCTCCAGCTTATTCTTTTCATCGTATTATCATCATTCATTTCTTTCCCTTTCTTTAGTCCCTCTCCCCCTCCCTTGGCCCGGCCATCCATCCTCCTCCTCCATCACCCCCGCCCCTCCGTCCCCCCTTTATCTAATCAGCATAAAATGGTTCTAAAGCTCCTGTTGGCGCTCCAGGCTGCAGCCCAAGCTACCGGAGCCGCGGCGGCGGCGGCGGCGGCGGCGGCAGTGGCTCAAGCTGCGGCTGTTGTCGCCGCCGCTGTCTATTGTGATTGGTGGCTCGCGCTCGGCTGGAGCGTGCCGCTAATTTATTAATGAAAGGAGGTCGCGAGGCGCAGCTGGCCAATCAGTGTTCCCGAGACTCCGGGAGGCCTGCGAGCCACGCGCACCGGAGCCCGCTCCCTTTCAGCAGCTCATTAGGGGCCCGAGCGCTGGGGGCCCATGGCGGGGGAGGGGGCACCCCAACTACTGCTCCCGCCCTGGTCTTCGAGGCAGCAGGGGCTGCCCCTGCCCGGATGCTAGCATACAAGTCCCACCGGTCTCAGCCCGGCCTCACCCACGACCCGAGCCTCCTCGGAATTAGTGAGAGTCAGAATCCCGGAGAAGGCAGCCGGGTGGTGTTGCCAGCCATCTCTAGGCAAAGTCTCTTTGGGGCTGTATTAAATAGAAAATGGTTTTTAAAACGCCTGAGTCTGATTAGGAAAGGGAAGGGATATGTTCATGAGCCAGGCAGTAGACACTTGAGAGTGCTTGAGTTCCAGAGAAACTAGTGTATGCCTGGCTGGGGAACCTTAGGAGTTCACAGAGACGTCCCCTAAAAGGGGAAATCGGTCGGAGAGCAATAGATGGGCATTAAAAATAATAATAAACACACTCACATGACACACCCATTTTACCTGAGACACAGCGAGGCTTCACGCATTGATGTAATTTGGGGGGCTTCTGGTGCGGAAGGAGTTGGGTATCAACAACAGGTTAATACAGCCAAATGATATTTTGAGGTGGCTTCCTGTGGGGGTGGCAAATTCAAGAGGGCTGCTGCTCCTAGGAGCGAGTGGGCCACACTGACACTTGACCTTTGCTCCGCTCTGGGGGGCGTTGTTGAGACATGGGGCCGGTCCTCCAATTCTGCTTTTTCAGTGAGGAAAACAAAACAAAACAAAACAAAACAAAACAAAACCGAGCGGTAGCTCCCTGCTGGAGTTGAGAGGAAACTTGTTCTGATTTGTCCCTCCCCCTTAGCACCCTTTCCACTGAACCAGAGTCCCAGAAGTGAGTCCTGGGCCGAGTGTCATCTGGGACTGGGACCGGTCGCTCGACTCCATCCCTTAGGATCTTTTTTTTTTTTTTTTTTGAGGATGAAAGGAGAGTCTTGGGAGGGGCTTCAGCAGTGCACCAGAGCCAAAGAAAGAGATTATCCGCGGGTCTCTGTCTCCTTAGTTTGTAAGGACTGAAAATAAGTTGAATCTCAGACAAGAGTTCAGCCAGTTGGCAAGGTTTGCGTGCGTTTAGTTCCCCCCAGAGCGCTACCGAGCAGGACGGGAGAGTGCGGCGTGAAGAAAAGCAAGTTCAGCATTCAGGGGAATGAGCTGCATCTTTGCAGCGCCCCAAACAACCTCCAGTGTTTTCTGTCAAATTGAAATGATTTTCAATTTGCTTTTTGACACCTGTTTTCGTTTCTTCCCCCTTTAAAAGCCAATTTGCTAACTTTAAAGGCATGATTTCGTCTAATTCCCGCTAGATCCTCTCGGAGCAGTTTGACTGAAATAATGGAAAGACAGAGGAGACACACTGCATGCCCTCAACACTATAGCGTCTGGCCCTCTCAGAGACTCTTCTTTTGAGTCTCTAGCTCTGTCTGGAAACTCGAGGGAAGCAGAACATTCTGGAAGGCAAAATGTAGATTTGGAGTGAGCACTGTAGGATAGCCCACATGGTTGCAGGTACACCCGACCGACCGTATTTTATAAGTAGTTACCATTGAGACCAAACACTTAACCACTCTTCAAATTCCTCCTAAATGAAACCCCACTAAGGGTCTGTTTGGCCTTGGCTGGACGGGTGGGGATTGAAGGAACATGTGGGAGTGGATGCGAGTTTGTGTTTGTTCGTAAACTTGAATAGAATAAAGGATGGGAACAGTAGGGTCTGATGAAATGATCAAAGACCATTAAAAACAAATACCAGAATGATGAGAGGAACCTGCTGGGTCAGCCTCGGGGATAGCTCCACCTCTCCACAGGGGCTGCCTGCAAGGGAAGACAAACCGGTAAATTAATGCAATCGAAAACAAAGGACGGCTTATTTGGGTATCAGTAGAACTCTATCTCTTTGGGCAAGTTGCTTTTTTCTTTTTTTCTTTTTTTGCTTAGCCAGGCAGTACTGGGTGACTTAATGGCAAAATATTGGCAGAGGAACATAATCATAATTCAGTTAGAGCTTTAAAGGGAACTTACAGGAGCCCGTGTAGCCTCAGCTAACAATGATGTCAAGTCGAGTCTAACACTTAGTGCCATTGAAGCACACACAATCGAATCCTTTCATTGCTCCTTAGCAGTACCGAGGTGTCTCAGTCCCCACTTTTTCCTGTCCCCCTGGCATTTTACGGTGTTATGATCCCCTGAGCATGCATATGGCTTCCTTTGACAAACCCACACCTAAAGGGCTGGAGAGATGGCTCAGCATTTCACAGTACTTGTTGCTCTTTCGGAGGACCTGGGTTCAAGTCCCAGCACGACATGGTGGCCCACGACCATCCAGAACACCAGTTCAGGGGTTCTGACACATTCTTCTGGCCTTTCCCCTTCACTTCTGGCCTCCATAAACATCAGCACATATGTAGCAGATACGCATACATGCAGGCAACACACTCAAACATATAAAATAGAACAAATAGATTTTTTTAAAGGACAAATCCACCCTTGTCTGTGGTTTATGGAAATAATGTAAACAGAATTGACTGAGCAGATGCTGACAAATGGCGAGATAGCGTTAGGATTAGCTGCCCATTTCTTTGTGTGGATTTTGTTTTGTTTTGTTTTGGAGAGTCACAATGCATTCCCAAGCTATTGAGAAACTTAGCATTGTGTACATGTTCAGATACTGGTATTATCAGTCTCTATATCATTTAAATATCAAGATGTCATGGGCTCATAGTTTTCCGATTTTTGAGTAAGAACCTCCTTGTTTGCTTTAGGCAATGAGTTTGTGTGAGGTCACTGTGTGAAGGAACAGTAACTGCTCTCTCTGTGTCTCTGTCCAAGACTCTCTTTCTAACTTTGAGACAGGGTCTCCCCCACATAACTTTGACTGGTCTAGAACCCACTTTGTAGACCAGGCCAGCTTTAAACGCTCAAAGATCCACCTGCCTCTGCCTGCTGGATTCTGGGATTAAAGTCCTGGGTTACAAACTCCAGCCCTCTGCTATCTCTTAATACCAGAACACTTTTATACAGGTTTCTTACTATAAGAGTATTATTCAAAAGAAGAAGAAAGAAAGAAGTCCAAAGACGGGGCGGAGAGATGGCTCAATGGTTAAGAGCACTGACTGCTCTTCCAGAGGTCCTGAGTTCAATTCCCAGCAACCACCTGGTGGCTCACAACCATCTGTAATGGGATCCGATGACCTCTTCTGGTGTGTCTGAAGACAGCTACAGTGTACTCATATACATTAAATAAATAAATCTTTAAAAAAGAAAAGAAAAGAAAGGAAAAGGAAAAGAAGTCCAAAGACAGGCTAACAATATTGTGCAACCCAGAGCCAACCAACCGGTCATGCTCTGATTGGATAGCGGAATTGTTCAACATTCTGCTGTTTTGCTGCAAAAACGAAGAGGCAATTTCGGTTTGTAGTCAGCTTTGTGAAAACGTGACCGACGCCAAACATCTGAGCTAGACCTTTCCAGCACTCTTTTAACTTAAATAAATTCAAGAGGCACTTGTGTGGTCTGAAAGTTTGTGTAGATGAAACCTGGCTGAAATGCTATGCGAAGGGGGTGGGGAGCGCGTGAATAGACCCGGCGAGAATGGCGACCCAGGGCCGCGCCTGTCCAGAGCGTGAACTGTCCTAAAGGGTCAAACTGTTCATCTTCAGTCCCTCTTTCAGTGGGCAATCCTACTTTAAGAGAACAAAAGCTCAAAGCGGGCTGTTATCAAGAAATGGGAGCCTAGTGATTTAAAATCATCCCCAAGTCTTAGAAAGAAAGGAGGCCTAGTGCGTGTAGCTAGAGAAAAAGTTGAAGTAAGGGGAGGGGTGAAGGGGTGGAGACCTTTAGAAAACCTTTGTTCCTTCTAAGAAGCTTGAACTTTGTGATGGCCCAAAGCCCTAAAGTTTAGGGTAGGTGTCTCTGTGGGGAGGTCAGCACTTCGACCTCACAAGTGGCGACAGAGGACAAATGGTCCAGACTTTCGACAGATGACTACCGGGGCGTGAAGAAGGGAGCCCTTCCTCCAGGGTACTCGTGGCTATTCCGCGACGACGCCAGGAGGGCGCGTGTCTACACTCTGAAGAAACAAACTGCCAAGCTAGCTGCGCAGCCTGAATCCTAACCCTCCGTCCGAGTGAGCTGTCCCAAAGGAGGAAAGATGGCGAGAAAGTCAAGTTAGCAAACCCAGAGTATCTTTTATCTGGAGGGCGTCTTAGGCTTCCCTGAGGGTTAGAGATACAGTTTCCAGAGTTGGAGACACTAGCCTGGGAACAATTAGTTTTTTCTGTAAAATAATCCTGCGACTTGAGGTTAGTTATGCCGGTGGAGGCAGGAGAGAGTTCATAATAGAGAGTAGCATAAACTCAAACCCTCTGTGTCCTGGTCCCCCACCATCGCTCCTGCTTGGGATTCTCTTCCTACGTAAGCTCCGGTGAGGGGAGGGTGCGGCTTCCATCGAGTCCTGGAGGGACCCCCACTGAATGGCTGCGCTAACTCATCCCAGTGCCAGCCCCTCTTTCTGTGTCGGAGGTAAGACAACCGAGGTCAGAGGAGACTTTCTCCCAGGCCTGAGACCACTGCCCCAAGCCTCGCAGTGTACTCCGGGTGCCCCCACATTTACACGGGTGACCCGGTTCGCCTTACCAGGCTGGTAAATGCGGGGAAGCCCCAGTCTAGGTCCTCCGCTCACCTTCCCCCAGTAGGCCCTGGGAAAAGCAGAGCCTGAAGTCTCATCCCTTATCCCCCCCCCCCCCCAACCCCCTCTCGCTCTGTTCCCTGAGGGAGATGCTGCCAGTTCTGACTAACTCCATGATTGTTTTACTCAGGTAAAGGGAAAAGAACAGCCTGAATGTGAAGTTGGGGGACCTTCCAGGGAGAGAAGGCCTCCTCAAGCCTGTGTGCCTGCAAAAGGGACATTGGCTATCCAGAGAAAGTGCAAGAAAGAGCACTAATCGCTGAACCAGGAGACAAACGCGATTACCAGCCCCGAGCCCTGAGTCAGAAAGTCTCATAGACTTTAAGATGTTAATCCCCGGCATAATCCTTCCTTTGGCGTGTAGGAATAGTGCAGCCACAAGAGTTGTTTTGTTATTTATATTGGCGTTTAATAAAACTCAGCCAGTGCTGAATGGGCTGCCCACTCTCCAATGGTAATTAATTCCCTATTTCAGTGACCCAATTGTCCTGGGACAGAGCAGTGGGCCCGTCCTGGTGCCCCGTCCCCCTTTGTGCGGATACTCTGCCCTCGCGCTTCAACAGCTATGGAAACTCATTCTTTTGATGTCATTCAAGGACTTTCCTTGGGCATCTTCTAAACTTCAAGGACCCTTTTCTTTCTCCGTTTCATGAAAAGCAGAGCTAGCTTGACCACCTCTGTAGAATGCAGTGATTTGGTGAAAGGGCCCTTTCGGTTTGTGTTAGGAGATAGAGAGAAAGGAAATTTGGCAGCCTGCTGCCTTCAGGAACTGTCCCCAACCTGGGAAACACAAAACATACTCAGAGATGTGGATGAAGATCTTGAAAGCCGATTCTCCTCCATCATTTTCCCACCAAGAAAAACAAAAACCTAAAAACTTTCGTAAAAATAGTGTTATTCCTTGCTGGTATCTGTTACAGTGAGGCTGGGGTAAGTGAGTTTGGGTTTCAGCAGACAAGGTTTCTTAAACTACACTCTGGGGAAATAAGATGCGCATTTAATTTATTCATTGCCTCCTCCCCACTTCCTACATTCAAGGATACACTAAAGAGCGCCTGAGACATGCCAAGGACTAGGCCAGCCTAGGGAACCCCGGGGGTGTACAACATGGGCACCGTTCCATAGCTTACGTTCAAACAAACGATTTTGTTTAAACTATAGATGCCTGGAATTAGTATCTACTATGAAGACAGTGCAAACGAATAATGGAATACATTTGTCAAGAGGAAGGGGGATAATTAATTTTCAGATAGCCAAAGAGATATTTACACCCCCATCAATTCTATATATATATATATATATATATATATAGAATTGAATATATATATATGACTTGTTCATTCGTTCATTCTCTTTAGTGTTACTCCTGCACGTTCTGTGTGCCAAGTCAAGAGAGAGGCGCCAGGTCTGCACCTGCAGCGAACCACGCTGCTGCCCGCTCTGCAGTTGGTCACAATATTGAGATAATGCTTCTGTTGGTGCAGGCCTGGGCGGAGCTGGCTCTCCCGGCCGGGAGGGGGCGGCCGCGGCGCGCCGGGCAGCGCTCCCCGCACAAGTAGCTCTCCTACCTCTTTATATGCACTTCCAAAAAAACTTCGCAAGTCACAGAAACAATTCAGAATTCAACTAAGAAAATACAGAGTGAACCATATGGCCTGGGTGGCTCGAGTCGGCTGCATTTTCCTCCAGACAAAGAGGGGATTGAGAGTTGAAGGAAAGGAGAAAAAAAACCAACTTTCCGGCTGATGAAGCTGTTGTCTGGAGGCAATGATCCCAAATCTGAAGGCTTTATTCCGGCTCCGACGGAGACGTGATATGTCATATGATTAGCATCTCTCATATTTACAAGAGAGGTATGGGCTGCCAGTCTTGAGAAAAAGGCGAGAGAAAGAAGGGGCATATGCTGAAATGGATTTAGCATTTGAAAGAGAGAAAGGAGATCGGATAAATACACTTAAACGAGGATTTAGTTTTACTCCTGTTGAGTTCTAATGGATTGTTGATTGAGATTTTAGGGGCCTGGAACCGAGGTGTCAGCAGTAATTTAAAGGAGGTATTCAGTCCGCCAGCGCCTCTTTTCTCCGGCTCCCCCGCGCGCCCCTCCCACCCCTCACTCATTCACGCCTAGGAGCAGTGCCGGGCGGAGAAGGCTTTTACAACACAACACCCGGCCTTCCTCCAGCGCCCAGCGGTGGGGAAGGGGCTCCTGCAGCCCGGGGCGATGGCACTGGCGCGGCCTTCGGGCCACACCTGAGCCTCGACAGCTCGCGACCGCTGCAGGAGCGCGCGGCAGGCAGGCGAGATCACGGCTCCCCCTGGCGGCACTTGGCAGTACGACGGCGCCCAGGGCCTCCGGGGAAACTTGAGGTCCAGCAGCTCCACCCAGATCCACGGCGACCTCCCCCCAGGTCCCTCATCTCCCGTCCTTTCAGTCTCCACCTGCTGCTTCCGGCGTGTGCTTCAGGCATCATCCCTTGGGTCCAGATACTCAGATTCCTATTTTGGCCCCCCATTTCAGCTCTTTTCCAATTAAAATTACCTGTCCTTAATGTTAACAGACATTATTACAAAAAAACTACAAATTATTGTGTTTTCTCAGAGGTCAAAGACAACGTTAAAACCTGTTTTACATCTCTCACCTGTGGATTGGAATGGTAAAGTTTAAGAAGTTTGATCGGCGGTAGAGACAGACCAATAGGAAGAGAGACAGGAGCAATTGTTAGCAAATCTACTTTAGCATAATTAACACAATAACAAAATATCAGAGTTTAAAATCAAGTTTTGATAAACACTTATTTTTTAAAAATTTCAGAATGTCTCCAACGACTGCAGGTGGCATCTCTATTTGGACAATGGCCCAGGCCATAAGCACATAAACAGTAGAGGAAAAGTCATTGCATGTGTCTTTTGCCACTGAGTGACTTAGAATTTAACTTTCCAATTTTCTAAGCCAACACTGGGACCATTATAATCAGAAATGATGGTCTTATGGAACTGTGGGAGAGGCTTGTTTGGGTTTTGTTTCCTTTGAATACTTATCAAAAACAACAGAAGGAACATTCAGGTCCTTGGGGTGAGTTGCAACAGAACTCACCCACAGTTAAACTCGAGGCCTTGGCATCTGGACCGCTGTGGAACACTCCTGACGACTCTGGGACATCCTGCCTTGGCTATATCGACTTCTGTGTCACTTCACTGTTCTGGTTAGGTTTTGGTTCTCATGTTATCTACGTAATCAGTTCTTAAATTTCTCTTACTGGATTTCTTAGCTCGGGCTATAAATTCCTAATCAGAACTGGTGGATTTGGTTTGAATTAGGCAGCTTTACTTGGTTCTGATATAAATCGTTTTGTGGCATTTGATCTTAAGAGTATCCACGCTCAGTGAGCGAAGGGTGCTTTGTCTGTGTAACCAATACAAACAGCCGTTTCTCATTCAGGGTTGTAGGACAAAGCAAAGGCAGTCATGAACTGAAAGTGAGGCCCACAGATAGCCTATTTCCCCCACCACATGTCCTCCCCCAAGTCAGCTGTTCCCAGTCGACTCTTAGTATCTTCCTCCTGGTTTTGAAAGCACGGCTTTGGTCCTAGCAGGAGAATTCAAGGGCAGCTGAGACCATATAACAAGATCCTGTCTCAAAACCAAGCAAACGACATATAGAGAAGAAAATGTAATAAAGTAGGTGGCTTTTTTTTTTTTTTAAAGCAAACAATCTGTCCGGTCAGCAATGAGAATTGAACCCAAAGCCTTGGACATGTGGATAAGTGCTCTACTACAGAACCCTGGCCCTGCCCTTAACACTACTTGGAGGATAGGATTTACTGCTCACCCATTAAATTACAAATGTGAAGCACAGTCTGAAAGCCATTGGCATTGAAGCTGTTTGCATCAGTTCCCTGTCCACTCAGTCTGTTTCATCCTTGGTACGTAATTCAGTTGGCTTCTTATTCCACACACATAAGAGCAAGTACCATCTCCAACAATTGCTGAGATCAGCTCCCTAGCCTGCTTGCTGTACCTTACAGTTTTGCTTATGCCCTGATTCTGTAACTATTCCATGCCACCATGCCGCTGCTTAGAAAGATTTGTTATCACTCATTCAAAATACCAGATGGGTCCTATAATACGTAAAAGGAGGCACATACTGAGAGAGGCCATTCAATCCCACTCTCACACACAGACACACTTTCAAAAGACAATGATTTTACTATATATGGGTGTTTTGCCTGCCTGTATGTCTGTGCCCCATGCACACATGTGCTAACCACGAAGACCAGAAGAGGGTGTCAGAAACTTTAGAACTGGGGTTATAAAAGGTTGCAAGCTGCCATATGAGTGCTGGGAATTGAACCCAGGTCCTCTGGAAAAGCAGCCAGTGCTCTTAACTTCTGAGTCATCTCTCCAGGCCCCAGGCGGTATATATTAAAGGAAGAGGAGGAGTAACGGCAGCAGCAGCAGCAGGAGGAGGAGGAGGAGGAGGAAGAGAGGAGGAAGAGGAAGAAGAGGAGGAAGAGGAGGAAGAAGAGGAAGAGGAGGAAGAGGAGGAGGAGAGAAGGGGAAGGAGGCAGAGGAGGAGGAAGAGGAAAGAAGGGCACATTGCAAGAGAGTGGACAGAGCCCAGTGTTTGTGCCTCCAGAATGCTCATAAATTTCTCTGTAAGGGAGAGTATTGTCTTTCCCTGAGGAACTGAGGTTTGAGTGGTATGTCACTAGTCCTTCATTCCTTGCCAAGGCTGACCCATAAAACAAGCTGCACACATGTGTCGTGGAGGTTTGAAGTAAACTATTCTATTGCTCAACTTCCTAATTTTTTTGACACATGTGCAACACACACAGCCAAACTCATACACTCATTTATCCCCATTCAGATTTGTCTAATTAAAGAGTAGAAAATTAAGGAAAACCAATAGCTTACAAACTAATAGGAAAGGTTTAGTTTTTGGGGTTTTTGTTTGTTTGTTTTTAATTTTATCAAAGTAACTTTTGTCTCTGGGTAGAAAGGAGGGAGGCTTAGGGAGAGCTGGTCAGTAGTTTTCCTTGACTGTATAATCAAGTCATGTTAATGCAACTTGGACCAAACTCACTCTCTGTTCATGAACAATCACAAAGCAGGCATTTCAAATCAGTACAGAGCTAACATTTTTAGAGCAATTATTTAATTTTCAAAGCCCAATTATCTGTCAAGTAAATCACCAATTTCCAGTTCATTCTTATTTAATATAAAAAAAATCTAATTAGTGTAAAGCTCCTTCACAGCTGCCTTGAAATTAAACCGTAGTGGAGAGCACGCAGCCTCGGAGGCTTGCCCTGACATTCTCAAACCAAACGTGTTTGCTTAAATGTGAGATGCCGAAAGTAACTTTTTATTTTGAAGTTTAAAGTCAGGCTTCCTAGCTTCAGAAGTTAACTTGCAATATATGCCTCCAAAGACGGGACTGGCTGTGGAGGAGATTATCAAACAACATACATGTTGTCTTTAAGACACTTTTGATTATCAAATCATGAGAACTGTAAGGATTGACAGCTTGGCTACCAATGCGTCTCAGTTAAGCATCATTCTTTCTTGCTTTAAGTAGTACGGAAGGCCTTTTTTCTTTTCAGACTTTTTTTAAAACAGACTTCCTTTTATCCTATTACGTTTTCTCTATTAATTTCTGTTTGTATACAAAGTACAGGGCTTTTCTTAGGACATCTTCATACATACTTATCACTGTACTCAGATTCACTTTGCCCATTACCCCTTTGCTTCTGTGGTCCCTTCTCCCCAAATGAACTCCCTTCTGCTTCCTTACCAGACAGATAGAGCTCTGCTTCAAATAAAATGTGCATTATTTCTCTTTCCTCATTACCCTTAATTGTTCCCCCTCCTGTCTCCCCTTAGAAGCCTTCTCTTACCTACATAGACCCCTTCGACTCTCATGAAATACACTTTAAAATCTGTATTTTGCAGATAGTAGAAAAATGGTTGTCTTTCTGGGTCTGGCTTATTTCGTTTAACATGGTGATCTCCAGTCTTCTCATTTTTCTGGGAATGTCATAATTTTACTTTCTTTTTTTTTTTTACTGTTGAATAAAGTGTGTGTGTGTGTGTGTGTGTGTGTGTGTGTGTGTGTGTGTGTGTGTTTATCCATTGACACATTGATTGGCATCTAGGCTGACTCCGTATTTTGTTCACTGTGAATTATGATGCAATAAACACAAGTTCCCAAGTATCCCTGCCGTGTTGACTGCTCAGGATGGCTGCAGCTGGATCCTGTCATAGATCAGCTAATCTGGCTGTATTTGTTTACAGTATCACCATAAGTGTACAGGGGCTCTACTGGGGAGTTGTGGCGCACTCCTTTAATCCCAGCATTAGGGAGGCAGAGGCAAGCAGATCTTTGTGAGTTCAAGGCCAGCTTGGTCTACAGAGAACAAGTTCCAGGACAGCCAGTGCTACATAAAGAAACCCATCCCACCTCAAAAAAGAAAAAAAAGCAAAGAATACTACACAGGCTCTTTCTCTTCAGCACTTGTTATGAGGTTTTGTTTGTTTTGTTTTTTTGTTTTTTTGGGTTTTTTTTTTTTGGTTTGGTTTTGCTTTTTGATGATAGACAATAACTGGAGGAAGTTAAACTCTAAATGTTATTTTATTCTGCATTTTTCTCATGTCTAAGGATTCTGAACATTTTGAAATTTATTTACTGGTCACTTATTCTTCCTTTGAAGAATAAATAATTTTCCAATTTATTTGTTCATTTAGTGAGCTGGACATTTGTGAGTGCTATTAGGTTGCATTTGTTTTGGGAGGGGAATGGGTGCCTGGCGTGCATGTAGAGGTCAGAGGTCAGTTTGTGAGAGTTGGTTCGCTCCCTTCTCCTGGTGGGTCCCAGAGGCTGAACTTATGTATGAAGCTAGATGGCAGGCACCTTACCCACTGAGTCACTTTGCTGGCTTGTCTTTTATATATAGATTCTGCATATTAACCTCCTACCAGAGGAGAGGCTGGCGGGTTTTCTCCTACTCTGTGGGCTGTCTCTTCACTCTGTTAATTGTTTTCTTTGCCATGAGTAAGCATTTTAATTTCAGAACTCACATTGCCAGTTCTTGTAATTATCTCTATGTAAATTGGGGTCATTTTCAGAGAGTCCTTCCTATATTATGACTTTCTGATATTTCCCTTAAGTGGTTTCAGGTCTTACACATACATATTTGATCCATTAAATTGATTTGTTTGTTTGTTTATTATATATAAGTACACCGTAGCTGTCTTCAGACACACCAGAAAAGGGCATCTGATCAAATTATAGATGATTGAGAGCCACCATGTGGTTGCTGGGAATTGAACTTGGGACGTCTGAAAGAACAGTCAGAGATCTTAACCGCTGAGCCATCTCTCCAACCCAGATCCATTTTTTATTGAGTATAGGGTGAGAGATATGAATCTAGTTTTATTCTTCTACAGATCAATATCCACTTTTCCCTGAACATTAAATGAGCAAACTCTTTCTGCTGATTATATTTTTGACACCTTTGTTATTTCTGGGTCCTCTACAGAAATCCACTGATTTCCATGTCTGGCTCTTTGCTCTATACTGCTGTTACTGTGGTCTTTGGTACTTTAAAATCAGACACCACAGTACAAAAGACGGTTTTGACTTTTTGTCGTTGTTACTGCTGTGGTTGTTGTCTTTCTTGTGGTCTTACTTTGATTCTAGGATTGCTTTTCCAGGTTCTCTGAGGAATGTCACTGGAATTTTTATGAGGATCGCATTGACAGGCCTTTTCATAATGTTGACTCTGCCATCCCATCAGCATAGGGTCATCCTCCCATCTTCTTGAGTCTTCACATTCTTTCCTCCGTGTTGTAAAGTTTTCATTGCAATGTTATACCCTTAAGTTTATTTCTAGAAACTTTATGGTTTACTTTTTTAAGATTTATGTGCGACTGCTTTGTCTGTGCACCACAGGCATGCCTGATGCCCGAGGTGGTGATGAGCCTCCACGTGGGCGATAGGAACTCGAACCCTAGGGACTTGGCAGGAACAAGTGCTCTTAAGAACTGAAACAACACTCTAGCCCGATATTTTATGTTTTCGAAGCTATTGTGAATGTGATTAAAAAAAAAAAAAACAAACCCTGACTTCTTTCTCATCAAGTTTTTTTTTTAAAGATTTATTTTATTTATATGAATACACTGTAGCTGTCTTCAGACACACCGGAAGAAGGATGGTTGTGAGTCACCATGTGGTTGCTGGGAATTGAACTCAGGACCTCTGGAAGAGCAGTCAGTGCTCTTAACCTCTGAGCCACCTCTCCAGCCCTCTCATCAAGTTTTATTGTTGATATAGAAAAATTAGTACGCTTTCAGCATTGACTTGTATTCTGCTACTTTGCTGAAAGCATTGTTCAGATCAAAGTGTTTTCTGGTGGAGTTTTTAGTTGTTTTAAGTTTAGTATTGTATTGGCTGCAAAAAGGAAAAATTGTCTTCTTTTATGGTTTTTATCTTTCATGTCCTTTTCTTGGATTACTGTTTAACTAAAACTTCAAGCATTATAGTGGATCAGAGTGGGAAAAAGTAGACATCTTTATCTCCTGGTTTTTCTCCCATTTACTATAATGTAACTCCTCCGTATGTAGGTTAGGCTGGGTTTGAATTTACAGAGATCTGCTCATCTTGGTCTTCAGGGTGTTAACTAGAATTAAAGGCATATGTGGCACCACAACTGGCTGATAGAACCTTTTGCAGATCAGATTAAATTTGACAATTACACACACACACACACACACACACACACACACACACACACACACACACACACACACCTACCTTCTGATTGCTGTTACCACCTTATCTCCACCCCATCCCTAGTTCCTACCTGCCTTTTCTCTTTTCCCTACAAGTCTTTTTATTGAAGTATCTCCCTCCTGTTCTCACTTATGTTTATCACACAGGGATATTGAATTTTTTCAAAGTCCCTGTCTCTATTGACATGATCATGTGGTTTCTGTCAGTGAGTGAGTTCTATGTATTGATTTGTGTTGAATCATCCTTACATTTTGAGGATGAAACAAATTGATGTATGATGCTTTTTTCTTTTTATGAGTACCCTTTAGCTGTCTTCAGACACACCAGAAGAGGGCATCCCATTACAGATGGTTGTGAGCCACCATGTGGTTGCTGGGAATTGAACTCAGGACCTCTGGAAGAGCAGTCAGTGCTCCTAACCGCTGAGCCATCTCTCCAGCCCTTGTATAATGTTCTTAAGCACAATTTACAAAAACTGTATTGGGAATTTATGTCCATGCTTATTAGGAAAAATGTGGATTTCTTTGGTTTTCATGTTATGTCTATAATGGGGGTAGTAAAGTTGCCTGTTCTTACTGCATCTGGACAGATCGCCTTTTTAGATTCAGTAGTTGTTAAAATTTTGTGAAATTGAGTACGCCAAAACATGGTGCACATAAGATTGTTATATCTTCATAATGAATTGCTCCTGTCAGTAAAATGTAGTAACATTGTTTTTTATTATGAATTTTGGTTAAGGTCTACCTTACCAAAGTTACATACAGCTTTGACTTGTTGTATGTGGTGGTTTGAATAAGTTTGACCCCCATAGAACCATGTGTTTGAATGCTTGGCCATAGGGAGTGGTACTATTAGGAGATGTGGCCTTATTGAAGGAGGGATGGCTTTGTTGGAGGAAGTGTGTCACCGTGTAGGTGGGCTTTGAGGTCCTAAGCTCAGGTTCTGCCCAGTGCAGAAGACAGTAGATCAAGATGTAAAGCTTTTGGCTCCAAAAGCACTGTCTACTTGCAGGATGCCCTGCTTCTCACCATAATGGACTGAACCTCTGAAACTGTAAGCCAGTCCCAGTTAAACGTTTGCTTTATAAAACCCAAACTAAAACAATGGAGTAGCTCCTATCATTTGAGGTGTCTTTCTTACAGACAACAAAATATCTTGTTTAGCAATAGTTTTCTTAATGATAGTTTACCGTTTGAGTTATTACGAGATTTGCTTGTTTTTATAATTTTGTGGGTTTCTCCCTGTTTGGTTCAATTATTGTTGTCCTTTTATTGTCTCTTCCTGTTTGAGCCACAGTTTTCTGAGTTGAACACAGCTGATTCATCTTGAGTTCTTTGGTTCATCTGTCTACACTCTCATGACTAAGACTTTCTTCCTCTGTGTAGGATCCCTTTAATACCTTCTGCAATGCCAACTGGGCATGTTTGTTTGTGTCTATCTTGAAATGCTTTCTAATATGTCCCCTTTAGAGATAAATTTTGCTAGCTACTTGACTGGCAATTATTTTCATTCAGAGCTCATCCCATTCTTTCTCATTCTTCAGTCTCTACAAAAGGTCTTGTATTGATGGGCTACCCTCTGTGAGTTAGTGCTTTTCCTACAGCTTTCAATATTGTTTGTCTTATAGTCTTGATTTTAGTGGTATTCAGACATACATGAAAGCAAGAAAATCATGTACATAATAAACAATTCTGGAAAACTAAGAGACAGGTAGATCTCTTGAGTTTGATGCTAGCCTGGTCTATAGAGTGAATTCTAGGACAGCCAGCCAAGGCTACAAAGAAACTCTGTCTCAAAAAAACCAAAACAAAACCAAAAAAAAAAAAAAAAAAAAAAAAGAAAAAAAGAAAAAAAGAAAAGAGGTACGCTAGGCTCCTGCCTGCAAGCGTAACAGGGTATTACTAATAGTGTCAGGGGTTGGTGCTTGCCCATGGGATGGGTTTCAAGTTGGGCCGGCCGCTGGTTGGCCACCCCTCCGTCTGCTCCGTCTTTGTCCCTCTACTTCTTGTAGGCAGGGCACATTTTGAGTTGAAGATTGCATGTGTGTGTGTGTGTGTGTGTGTGTGTGTGTGTGTGTGTGTATCCTTACCCCTCCACTGGGGGTCCTGCCTGACTACAGGTTCCATACCACCCACGCACTGTCAGGAGTCTGTTAGAGTCACTCCCATAGACTCCTGGATCTCAGGTCTCTGGTATGTCCTAGAGATGCCCCAACCCCAGCCCTGGGCTGTCAATTTCCATTTATTCTCCTGGTCCTCTCTCCTCATCTCTCCCCACACCTGATCCTCTGAGGCTCCACCTAGCATCTAAATGAAACAGATGCGGAGACCCACAGTCAAACATTGGACAGAGCTCATGGAGTCTTAGGAAAAGTTAGGGAAAGGACTGAGGGGGCTGGAGGGGGTAGGAACTCCACAGAAAGACCAACAGTCATCCAACCCAAATCCTGGGGCCTCCCAGAGACTGACCACGAACCAGAGCAGACATGGTCTTTACTCCCTCCAGGCATACAGCAGATGTGCAGCTTGGTCTTCACACAGATCCCCCACACCTGAGCAGGACTCTCATTGAAGCTGTTGCCTGCCCGTGGGTCCCATTCCCCTGACCGAGCCACCGTGTTTGGCCTTGGCAGGAGAGGACGCAGCTAGTCCTACAGTGACTTGATGTGCTACAGTTGGGTGATACCAGGGTGCCCCTTCCCCTTCTCAGAGGAGGTAGGGGAAGGGGATGTGAAGGGGGGATCGAGAGGAGGGCGCTGAGATTGGGATGTAAAGTGAATAAATAAATTAATGAAGAATCACTTGAAATTTGCTCTAGCTAGGCAAGAAAAGATCCAAATTAAGAAATAAAGAACATGGACGGTTTGTTCAGCAAGGCCCGGAGCCCAGTTTAGATATTTGTTGCTGTTATATTACACTGCACACAGGCAAAGCACAGCTCTCAGCACTTGCTGTCACCTGCCCCACTCACACAAGTACACACACACACACACACACACACACACACACACACACACACACACACCACACACACACACACAACCACTGCTCTACAAGTGTGGTTGGATTTACCTTTTCTTTCACACAGGAATTCCACAGGGACAGTTGTCATATGTTTTAATATAATAAATAACCATTATAACCACAGATAACATCAATAAATCATCATTTAGATACTAACTTAGCGTGTGTGAGGGGTGGCCCATGAGCCATAGAATGGACGTGCTCTGAGGAGAACCTGCGAGAATCTCCCTGCTGTGGACCATGTGGGGGATCCAGGACTGAGCTCAGGCTGTCAGGCTTGGTAGCAAAGTAACTGTGTTTACCTCACCATCCTGACAGTCAGAGACTGGGAAGTTTTTATTACAAGGAAATTTAAGGAAACAATTTTCCATACTCTTAAAATAAATCTAAAATATTCTCAGAATAAATACTTAATGACTTGGGTTGTCCCTACATGTTTTCCTTGCTAAAAATCATACCAAATTATGATTAAGACTGACATTTTCCCACCTGGATATAAATATATTCCTTTATTAACAATACCTAAGAATCATGTAGACTCGAGTGGCTCAAAACTTACATTTATAGAGAGAACACACAAAAAAAGAGTGAATATGTTAATAATTATCTCAATAGTGGATTTCTAAGTAATTTTGGTTTCTTTTATATAGTTTCTGTATTTTGTACATTTTTCTATAAGAACATGTTAACTTTAAAATAAAAAAGGCTTTACCCGGGGCTGGGGATTTAGCTCAGTGGTAGAGCGCTTGCCTAGGAAGCGCAAGGCCCTGGGTTCGGTCCCCAGCTCCGAAAAAAAGAACCAAAAAAAAAAAAAAAAAAAAAAAAAAAAAGGCTTTACCCATTTATTATACATATGTACTGGTAAGTTCTGTACGGGGAAAAGAGGTGAAGAAAACCTGACTTATGGAGCACCAGTGTGAAGGACACTGCGGTGTTCTGCCTTTCCTTTTGTACCTTTTTATTTAAGTTCTTACTGTGAATAGTTTTATGTAACTGGTGGGGAATGCATGTGTCCCACCGTGTCCAGCTCAGAAGACTACACTCGTGGGCCTGCCTGGCACTGTATTTAAGCACACAGGCTTTGAGACAGTTGTGTGTTTTTGTGCATACGGATATTCTCAGGAATGGTTTCCTGCCTCATGTAAAAACTGTTCCTTTCACAAACAAGACACCTGCCTGTCTAATATATACACACCTTAAAAAGCAAATTTTCAGCACATTATTTTAAGTGATGGAACTTGTCTGCATCAGGGGTTTTAGAATAAAGAAAGACATTAAAAATGTAGGTGTAAAAAGATTCTGAATTTACAACAAACGCCCTTGCCCAGGTTCCTTTTTGTTGTTGTTAATGAGATTTATCCTTTAATTTCTCTTTCTCTGTTTTCTTCTGCTTTTCTTCTGCTTGTTTTTCTAAATACTCTTTCAGAAGACGGTCCAGCTGTGGTTCACACTGGCTTGCATGCTGCAATCCGTCTTCCCTTCCTGAGAGAGACAGAAAATAGGAATCATTCTTTACCTTTCGGGGCTTTCCACATTACTGTCCCTTCTGGTGTCTCCCAAGGGGCCATGGGCCCAGCTATTCCTCACAAACCACCCAGGATTAGCCCCACAGAACCAGTTTTAATTTAAAATGCTTGAAATAGGTTCGTTTTTCTTTTACCTTTACAGTGTTGGATCACGCGCCCCCATAGTTGATTTTTCCTCAAACAAGACAAACTTCCTATAATCAACAAATGTCTCCTTCCTCTGGTCAATGCAACGTTCATTCGTTTTTCTGAATCAATGAACCCTACTTGTCTTGTCCTCACGCAGGACAGAATAATGATTTCCTTTTCTGCACCCTGAAAGGCATCCACTGTGGACACCTCCACAGCTTTAACATCTGGATGGTCAACGTCCACAGCACTGAGTAAACTGCAAATCTGTAGATAAAGAAATAGGCTCATAACACAGAAACTAGACGAACTCGCTCTCTAAACTGGTCAGTTCAACCATTTGGTAGTAAATACAGGAATAGTTTTTTCTTTCTTCCTTATGACTCACATGAATTTAGGTAGAAAGTATCTAAAATTGAAAATGACAATATTATTTCTGAATAATTAAAAATGATTAACCCATTGCAGGGATTTTATTATACATGCTAATTTGAGCAGATAAGTATCTAACAATGAAAAATAAAAACTACTAAGAAAGTCTGTAAGGACGACTGAGCACAGCTGGCTTTCTGCACATGGATCCCTGTCGTCCATCCTTCACACTCACTGGTGAAATGTGATCACACAGAACATTCTGAGAAACGGTCTCAATCCCATCTGTCCCTGGACACAAAGCATACACCACATTTCCTCCTCTAATCTGTTTATTTGCATTCTTCCCAAAAGCTGTATACTGAATTTAATTAAACCTTGTTAGGTCTGCATTGAGTTATGCAGAAAAAATCCAGGCCAGAAAAATACATCAGAATGTCCCTTTGTGAGTAAGTACGGGGATGAAGTCTCAAAGATTTCTGCACCAAGTGAAGTACTGCCAGTGTAAAACCAGATATTATAACGTAGAACATGATGTTTAATATGCGATAAACATCATCATATACTGCACACACCTTGTACATCTGCGATTTGTATAATGTTATCACCCCAATCATGGAGCCCTCTAGTCCACTTGCAATCAGTGATCGGATTAGCTTGAGGGTAAAAGCAGCTTCTGCCACATTCACAAAGCTGTTCTCTCTTTCAACCTGGAGCAAGAAACAGATCCAAAATTATCTTCCCAGAAAGGCTATGGGAAGACTGAATGAAACCATATAAACAACAACAATAAAATTAAACCAAGAAATTAAGTAGTGATTCCCATCAACACTGATGTCACTCACCTGCTCTGTTCCTGTGACGTTATAGAAACACAGCGTGGGCAGCCACTCCAGTACAGGACTTCTTTCTCTCTCTGAAATGCCGTTCACCAGGTTTCCTTCATAAAACAGATCATTAGCTATGGCACTGATCACAGGGTGACAACGGTATTGGGTTCTCAACTGAATGGGTTTGTGACCCTAAGAGATTTAAATGGAGAAAAACAAAAAATTAAAACAGCTTTCTCTTTTATTCCTAGAGAAAGAGAAAGTCTATTTAAAATGTTTCAGTGTTACATTATGTTCTTAGATAAATTACAAGAGAAAAAAACTGCAGATAAATATTTTAAAAGAAATTATAAAGCTGGGTGGCAGTGCACACATACCTTTAATCTCAGAACTCTGGAGACAGAGGCAAGGGGATCTCTGAGCTTGAGGCCAGTCTGGTCTACAGAGAAAGTTCCAGGACAGCCAGAGCTATAGAGAAACCCTATTTCAAACCAAACAGAACAAAACAAAACAGCAGGGAAAAAAACCCTAAATATGTGTTCATAAACTATAAAACCACAAAATAGAGAGTAAGCCAAATCTTAATGTTCAGCGCTCCCCCACATTATGCTTTTATAATCTATGTGGAGTTAGGCCTAAGAATTAAGGTCTCTGGACATTAGGCTGGCTGGATGTACCTGCCCGTGAGCCCAGCTCTGGTGAGGCTCAGGCAGGCAGATCCCAAGGGAAGCTTGTTCTGGACTAGTCAAGAAGCTCAAGGTCAACTTAGTGAGACACTGTCTCAAGGTTCCAAGTGACAAGAAAGCCATGCTTGCTGTGTAGCACACCAGGCCCTAGTCCAACGCCTGCCACTATAGTTTATTTAGCTTCTTCCTCAGAAAAAGTCACCATTTCTTTCAGAACCTTCAAAGCAGCCCCAGCTCTCACAACTGCACCCTAGCATCCAGGTCTCACCATTCCAGTGGATAGAAAAGTCACACTCAAACTATTTTTTTTCATGTTAACAAAAAATAAATAAAAATTATAGAAAAATCTTTTTTTTTTTAATTTGGGGGTGGGGAGGGGAAAACCCTTAGAAATACGTAGTGGTTGCTAGGTACCTGACTGTATAAAATGCCACATCACTGTCCACCTTGGACACTCCTGGATAACAGAGGGTGACGTACACAGAGACACAATGAGAAACAGTTTTAAGGCGTATTAGAACAGAGAGATTCCATTCGTCTTTAAGAAGAGTACTTTCTAAAGAACTCCCATTATAAACTACTTAAGAACAAGGATAAGGTACCATATCTTTATCCTTTATGCACCCACACAGTATACACTTAGTGGTAACTCAAAGTAGAAGCACGTGCCATTAAGCAAAGTCGGTCAAAAAGAGTTTGTTCCAGTCCATTTCCATGAGCTGCATCAGAACCCTGAATTGTAGGGGGCAGCTGTTTGGGATCTCCAACAAGAATTAGCTTTTCACACTCAAACCTACAAAGAAACAATTCAGAAAATTAATCTAAGCGAAGAGAAAAGATATACAGATACGACTCATTGTACTTTCCAAAATGTATGCTTAGAATTCCAAGACAGGAAACGTTGTTAAGACCTAGCAATCTCAGTGGGGCTCAGTAGCATGTTGAAGGCTTTGAAATGTTACCTCCAAGAGTCTTTGGGTTAGGAAGATGGCTCGGTGATTAAAGTACCTTGAAGAGCTGAGCTCAAATCCCTCACACTCACACAGAAGCCAGGCACAGTGGCGGCAGCACAAATCCCTAATTCCAGTGCTAGGAGCTTAGAGACAGGAGGACTACAGAGGCTCGCTGGCCAGTCTGGCAGAGATAGTGAGCTCTGGACTGACTCAGTGAGACCCATCTCCATCCATAAGGTGAAGACAGCTGGAAAGAGGGCTCCGTGGTTAAAGCACTTGTTCTTGCAAAGGACCCAGGTTCAATGCCAGGAGGGCAACTCACAGTAGTCCATAACTCCACTCCAACTCTAGGGTGCACATGACACAGACACGAGCAAAATATTCAAACACAGAAAAAAAATCAACACATTTTAAAAATAAAAAAATAAGAAAGAAAAGAATGTGAAGCAGCCAGAAGGAATGCACTGGACGTTTCCCTGTGTCCCGCACATGCACACCCAGCTATGAGCACACGTGGGTGAGCACTGGCACATACATGCCCATGAGGTCGCACATGCTTTCACTTAACTTACAGTTTTCCACGTAAAATATATTAGGCATCCCTTGCCTCTGTGTAGAGTCAGTGCTTCCCAGAACACATTTGAGAAACAGTGATCTTAAGACCTCAGAAACTCTGAAGCTGTCTTGGAATTCCTTGGCTTAAAGTCTGTTTTAGGGATTGAGATAAGAAAGGCCTTCGGGATGAGCTGTCTTTCTAAATAGCAATAAGACAGTGTGGGGAAGTCTTAGTTTCACAGACAAATCTATCCCCAGATCTCAAAATCTATCCTGTCTGTGGCTCTCCTGCTCCTCACTCTTTCAGTAACCTAGAGGCAGTGACTCTGTGCATGGCTGTCATGAGGATCAAATGAAGGCCAGTGTGCTCAGAACACAGCAGAACTGCATTACCCCTGTACTGCACCCAGGGCCTCAGTGCTCCTGCAAACCTGGCTGCTGGGAAGTTACCAGGTCGCCCTGACTGCCCAGCATCGTTTCAGTAAAAGCTGAACCAGGGTCCCAGGCAAACCCTGACAACTGGCGCCCTATGGACACATGGGCGGCGGATGAGCAAGGCCTCCTGAATCTCACTGTGGTGAATGGACTCTTCCTTAACACATGCTTTATTTTATTTTCCATGGTACTGGGGATTAAACTCAGATAACACACATTAAACATGTTTTATCCACTGAACTACATCTCAGCCCTCACAGATGCTTTGAAAGCACAATTCTCTAATGGCTGTTATCAGCTTAGGTTTCCCTCTCCAGTTTCTGGGGACAAATTTTCATTGTCAACTTGGTTTTTAATATATAACCTCATAAACTAAAAAAAATATTTTCAGAAGCTAAACCACTCAAATCATACAAAAGAAAGGACACTGAATGACATTACCCAGTGGAGTTCGGAACCATTAATGCAGCTGACAAATAAGGGAAGTCCTATAATGTCCCAGCAGTAGTGCTCTAAGGACTATGTCGTAAAGACTGTGAAGTTAAGTCCAATGGCTAAACTATACAAAACTTTGATATATTCACTTCAAAAAGCTTCTCTCTATTATTTATAAAATTAATGTTAGTAACTGAATTGCTAAAAATTCCGACAAGTGTTTGTGGAGTCTGACCTCAGGAAATGTTTGAAATAATTGACTCATGAGTACTCTTGGGAAGGGAGTCGTTCAGGTTACCTTGCGATAGGAAGGAGTGAGGCTGGCTCTGTCATTTGACTGCACTCATCCAGCACAACCACAGGGAACTTAAGGTCATTCATACACGGGAATGGGCAGGCCGCACAGGTGATGCCAACAACTCGAGCCTTCATTAGAAAGAAGAAAGGATTCTGAGACAATATCCCACTCTGTACCCGTGCTTAGCCTCACTCTCCCCGCTGAGCTTGGGGATTATAGCTGTGGGTCACCTTGCCCGGCCAAGCAAAAATATCACTAACCAACGACTATTAAAAGAAAGTCAAGAATTTAACAGAGAACATGAAGGCTAAACCAAATGTATCTTGGCTCCTGCTACTCATAAGTCGACTGTTGGCTTATGGCTACCTTTTCCTCACTCCCACATGTACAGCGGATGCTGCAAACACGAGCTGCTCTGAGGTCACTAGCAAGAGCCTGTCACTGCGGTATTACAGCAGAAGGGACGTACTAGTGCACTAGTACAGAAAGCGTCAAGGGTGACGTGTCTTCCTTTCTCCTCTACAGGTGAGCCTGAATGAACGGAACCGTTTTATCAACACTGACCTAAGTTTCCCAGGAAGAACATGCTAAGAAGCCATCTTTTGCTTAACCCCTGAACACTGTGGCTCTGTGATTGCTTAAGAACCTGTCCAAAGTAGGGCATGTCTGTAACTCCAGGACTTGGGAGCTTGAGGCAAGAGGATCAGGAATTCCAGGGCAATGTGAGCTACACAGTGAGTCCCTAATGCCAATAAAATAGAATTTCAAATGTACTTTTATGCTTTAGTGTATTTGAATTGTTCAAACCTTAAGTAATGTGTTCAAGGCATAAAGCTTGAAAGGCCAATGTTTAATTATTATATAAATATACATAATAGAAAAATCTATGAATTTTAAGGCTTAGGTATGGTGACTGGTCTAGTATCTTGAGCTACACACATGTATACCATATCAATGATATGTTTATATATATATAGTCATGTCCCTTCCTAACCTGCAGCATAATGACACCTGACAGTAAGACCATATGAACAGATGGTCTCTCTTTTTTTAAAGATTATTTCTATTAAGGCTAGAGAGGTGGCTCAGCAGTTAGGAGCACTGGCTGTTTGTTCTTCTGGAGATTCAATTCCCAACACATACATGGTAATTCACAACCATCTATAACTATAGTCCCATGGGATCCTATGTCCTCTTCTGGTGTCCAGACATACATACAGACAAAACACCCATATACATGAAATATATAAATAAATCTTTTTTTTTCTTTTTTTTTTCTTTTTTTTTCTTTTTTTCGGAGCTGGGGACCGAACCCAGGGCCTTGCGATTGCTAGGCAAGCGCTCTACCGCTGAGCTAAATCCCCAACCCCATAAATAAATCTTTAAAAGAATTTTTTTATATAATTACATCATTACCCCTCCTGTTCCTTCTTCCAAGCCTGTCATGTCATGTACCTGTCCTTGTTCTCTTTCAACTTCACAGCCTTCTTTTCCATTCACTGTTATTGCTTTGTTGTTGCTGATAGTGGTGGGGTGTGTGTGTGTGCATGTGTGTGTGTGTATGTGTGTATGCATGTATGTGTGTATTCTTTTTTTTTTTTTTTTCGGAGCTGGGGACCGAACCCAGGACCTTGCGCTTCCTAGGTAAGCGCTCTACCACTGAGCTAAATCCCCAGCTCGTATGTGTGTATTCTTAAATACACAAGGACAATCTGCTCAGTATGTATGTTATTGTATGCATGCGTTCAGAATATTCAACACCAAATGATTTTTTCAACAAGCCCAAATGACAAAACCAGGACTCTCGACTGTCTCTTTCACCACAGAGCCCAAGGAAATTATAAGCATTATTTTCTTAACATTCATCATGTACAGTGGCTCTCTGTCAGTTAGGCTTCCATTCTTTTATTAAACTATCACCGGAGTGTACTCACAACCAACATGGAGGAAGGAGAGAGCCACTGCAAGCTGTCTTCTGACCTCTACACACACACACACACACGCACGCACGCACGCACGCACGCACGCACACACACACACGCACACACACACACGCACACAACACACACACATGCACACACACACGCACACACACGCACGCACACACACGCACACGCACACACACACGCACACACACACGCACACACACACGCGCACGCACACACACGCACACAACACACACACGCACACACACGCACGCACACACACACACACACGCACACAACACACACACATGCACACACACACGCACACAGACACACACACGACTTTAAAAAAGACCAGATGTGTTAGCACGCCTTTAATCCCTTCACTTA
This sequence comes from Rattus norvegicus, assembly GCF_021556685.1. Taxonomy (NCBI): domain Eukaryota; kingdom Metazoa; phylum Chordata; class Mammalia; order Rodentia; family Muridae; genus Rattus; species Rattus norvegicus. The sequence goes on along the minus strand of NC_141535.1, from coordinate 218,246,190 downwards.
GGCAAAAGCGGGTGAATCTCTGTGAATTTGAGGCCAACCTGGTCTACACAGCAAGTTCCAGGGTTACATAGAGAAAGCCTGTCTATAAAATGAAAAAAAAAAAAAAAAGGAAAAAATGTGACTTTAAAAGAGAGATCCGGGAGCTGGAATGGCTCTAGGCACCTGCAGTTTCTCCTGAGGACCTGAGCTCAGTTCCCTGACCCACACTGGGGGCTAACAAACTCCTGGGCCTCCAGCTCCGAGGGTCAACTCTCCTCTGTTCTCTGCAGGCATCCACATATCCACAGTCACCACCCACACATAGAAACTGAAAAAGAAAATTGTTTTAGCTGAAAGCCACTTACTTTGTCTTGAAAATCCCAAAAAGGGTTGAACTTTTGGGGGTTGAACTTGAAGCATTTAGTTATTTAAAAGTAGATCCTAATCCTTATAGCTTATCTCTTAGTTCATATCTCTTAGTACAACTCTTAAATAGCATTTATTCTTTTATTTCTGGAAACTATATCTGATAAAAGCAATTTTAGAAGGAAAATCTTAAATTTATAAATCAATAAGCATTTTTTAAAAATTAAAGGATAAAGTTTTTCCATTAAAGAATTATATTAGTTTTAGCTTTTTATTGTTGTTTGGGACACAGTCTGTCTGCCTCAATTGGATATTTTCTTTACTTACATTTCCTGATTTCCCCTCTGGAGTTTCCCATCTCTTTCTCCCTCCCCTTGCCTCTATGAGAGTATTCCCACCGACTCCCCCCCATCTTCCTGCCCTGGCATTCCCCTACACTGGGGCATCCAGCATTCACAGGGCCAAGGGCCTCTCCTCTCATTGACGCCTGTCAAGGCCATCCTCTGCTACATATGTAGATGGAGCCATGGGTCTGTCCATGTGTATTCTTTGGTTGGTGGTTTAGTCTCTGGGAGCTCTGCTTGATTGATATTACTGTTCTTCCTATGGGGTTGCAAACCCTTCAGTTCCTTTAGTCCTTTCTCTAACTCCTCCATTGGGGACCCCGTTCTTAGTCCGATGGTTGGCTGTGAGCATCCACATCTGTATTTGTAAGGCTTTGGCAGAGCCTCTCAGGAGACTCTCTATGTAGCTCTGACTGTTCTAGTCTCAGTCTGTTGACCAGGCTGGGCTTGAAATTACAGAGATTCACCAGACTCTGCCTCCCATGTAAGGCATTGCTAACATGACCAACTATTTTTACCTTTTAATTCATTATTATACTGCTGAGAGTCAAATAATAGAAGATATTTTATTATTTATTGACTAGGAAGCAGTAACTATAAACCATTTTTAAAAGTTTATTGTAAAGTCTGGACACTGAGGAAAATTTAAAAAGTATTATTAAAAGTAAATTTAAAAATTTTTAAAAGTATTTTAATATATTTTTATTTGTTGATAGGTAATGTTTATTGGAACTGGGTTCTGATTAAAAATAGTCAAAAATATCAGCAGCTATTCTTATATATTATTATAGCAGGTTGAGTAGTTTACATAAATGGCATTGGTATTTGTTGAAAACAACCGAATTCGGCCCTTAGTTGAGGAGGGGCAGCCCAGAGCAAGCTTTACAACTCTGATCCTAGAAAGTTAGTCTCAAGGGCTCTGAGGACTTCTAGCTGAGCATTTTTAACCAATGTCATTCAACCCAGCACTATGGAAGCAGAGAGACAAGTGATTTCTGTGAGTTCCAGGTCAGCCAGGGCGACAAAGTAAGACTCTATAACAAAACAAAAACAGTATCTCGAGGTCTTCTAGAATGTAAATCATCACATACTCGTCATTAGGTTTCCTTTCCCTGTAAAGTTTGTCTGACTATCCACCCGACTTGCAACGTGACTTACAGTGCTTACCACCAGAGGCAGGTGGAGGATGTCTCCTTGCCTCATGAATGTGGGCTTGGCCACATGCCTGATGAGTCAGAGCAAAGGGAATCTTAGGGGGCAGAGCATGAACTTTAAAGGTCTAGCCTGCCCTCCTGTGTTCAAGTATTCTGAGTATGTGGTGGGTGGGTGCCCTGAGACCAGACTGGCTTACAGTCTACGCTGAGCAACAGCTGCTGACAGTCAGAGGCTGCCCTGAGCGTCTGTACTCAGTAGCCTCATTTCAGCAACAGCTGACCAGGACAAGGTCTCACGAAAGCCGGCTTCCCAAAATACCTGCAGAAACTGACCAGTGTCCGTGCAGTCCAAGGGAGCCCGTGACTCTTCTTCCTTCACTACTGTTCCTTTGCATAAGACAAAGCTTCTGAATTGTCCCCTTCACCAAGGGACAGTACTTCCTATTACCATCTGGGCACCTAGCACCCAGTGCCAGGAGGGAGTGGAGCGCTGCCTGTATTCTTGGGTGCAGACAGACGCTGAGACACCTGGCTTTCTACAGCAGCATCAAAGACAAATTTTCACTCTGATATTTCACCCAAAATAAAAACTTTTTCTCTTTCTTTCTCTTAGAATCCAACTAATTTTACGGGTTTTACCAAGAATCTATTCAAAGTTCTCCATTTTCTTCTTCGAGCCTCTATGTAAAGGGAGAAGAAAGAAGGCTGCAGGCATGGTAATAAAATGTGTCCATCACTGTCGGGACACAGTCAAAAGAATGACCATGGTGAGCAATGCCTTGGGGAACAGTGACAGAGGTTCCAGGAAAAAAAAGAGAGGGTCTTTTACCTCAGGTGCATTGTTCCCAGAATTGTTCTTGGATGTAATTTCATGCCTCCTGTGACACTTACATTCAATTTATAAGATATGTTTACTATTGGATGTCAGAATACAGCTATAGAACTCAGTCTGATACCCACACCCTCACTCTAGATAAGGCTTCTGCCTTGCTTACATGTTTTTCCACATAGAATCTACAGTTCATGTCAGGCAGTTGTGTTTAAATTTGTCTGTCCTAAGAACGTTCTGGTAAAGGGCTGCTCTGTTAATTTTATATGTGTTTACTGGTGTTTGTGTACATGTTTTTCTAATCATGCTTTTTCTGAACTCAAACAGCCTTCCTTGGATCACCGCTTTCGTTCGTAAATACAGGTACACTGAGACTGAAGCAAGACTATTAGACTCTAGTCCGCCCATTCTCTCAGGTCCTCAGATGCCAGGTCCTGCAAACAAGATCTGCACAGGCTGATGAAAGCCAACAGCCACAACTTGAAGAATGTTTGCAGCAAATATAATACGCAGTGGGTAGAGTTGGTAAGGATGCACGTTGAAGTCTCAGCTCATCCATCACCACAGAAGAAGAGCATCTGAACAGAACATACACACCGGGAAGGAACTGGTGTGATTTCACCTCACCTGCTTTAGCAGGACTCTGTTGGTCCCCAGTTTATGCTGCTCAATACTTTTCCTGACATAAACTCTTTCTATTGGAGTCAGTTCTTCCTTCATCAGTGCGTGGAGTTCCTTTAATTGTTCGCTTTCATTGTCTGAGCTAGCATGTAAGCTGAAATTGAGCAACAAGAAAGAATATTCCTTGTTAATTTCATATGCACAACGAACAAAATGGATTAGACTTTTGTTGTTGTTTGCTTGTTTTTCTTTTTCTAAGTCAAGGTCTCACTGTCTCATCCTGGCTCTCCTGGAATTAGCCATGGAAATGAGTCTGGCCTTAAACTCAGAGACCTACTTGCTCCTGCCTCCCAAGGACCAGGGTTAAAGACCTGGGCCATTACATGTGCTTTGGATTACTCGTTCTAAGATAGAATTTCTATATAGGTTTCCTAATTTAACTAAAAACTAAGGCTATCTCTTTCTCAAAGGCCAAATTTAAGATAAAACCCATAAAACGTTGATACTTCTCAGACTCTTGTGTAACTGTTAGGATTTAGCAGTCTTACCTGTAAGGTAAAACTGGCTTGGCAATCTTCCTAACACTCCCGACTCGGATGAACTTTTCAAATCCAAGACTGAGAAGCCTTTAAAAAAACAAGAGAAATCAGATTGTCCTTACTTACAAACAGTATAAAACACAGTTTCACGTATTATTACATTAATGTGAGCTTTTCTTTAAAGACAGTGTGCAGTCTGTAGCCCAGACTTTCCTTAAACTCCCAATGCTCTTCCTCGGCCTACTGATGCTCGACACACATGTATGCACATACATGTTTAGGGCATATTATTATCATAATTATTTTGCATAGGACTGTACTGTAGAGTTATATGATTTGATATGAACTATTTAAACTCAAAGTAAAAGCAAGGAAGTTGAAAATTTCCCCCTGGAACATACTGAGAAAGGAAGATTATCTTCCTTTCTTGGTAGGAGCTTAAAGCCAAGACTGTATGTGCGCTGTACAGTCATTCTACTACTGAGCTACCTTCTCAGCACTCTGCAGAAAACTCAGGTAGATTTATTTTATATAAGTTACTTTTCTATTGCTGTGATAAAACATTGTGACTAAAACAACCTACAGAAAAGGGGTTTATTTGGGGTGGAGTGGAGAGGACAGGCAGCTGAGAGCTCACATCTCAATTCCCAACCACAAGCAGAGAAGGCTCCTGAAACCTCAAGGCCTCGACACACCTCCAGTGACACACTTCCTCCAGCAAGGATACACCTCCTAATCCTCCTCAAATAGCCACCAACTAGGAACTAAGCATTCAAATCTGTACAGTACTTATAAAATGCCAGTGTTGAGATTGATTAGAAATAAAATGCCCTAAAAACATAATATGGAAAGCAATAAATACTATATATTTTCCATTAAGAGCCTTTTCAGGATGTTACTATAATGATGCACACTAGCCCATCAAAGAGGAGGACACTGAAGCTCAGGTGAGATAACTTAGTTAAGCCTACATCATTAACGAGTTGATGGGGCTGGAGAGATGGGTCAGAGGTTAGGAGCACTGGCTGCTCTTACACAGGACCCTGGCTCAATTCCCAGCACCCACACAGGCTTACAACAATCTGTTAACTCCAGTTCCGAGGGACCCAATGTCTTCTGGCCTGTGTGGACACTGCACACTCATGGTGCACAGACATAAATGCAGGCACAATACCCATACATATAACATTAAACAAACAAACAACAAACGAACAAGCAGAGCCAGTCAAGCCTAGAACTCAGGCTACATTGCTGACTTGCAGAGACGAGATACAGAGAACTCTACAGACAGTTCCTAAGCCCTGGGAATAGGGACTTGAGCAGAAGGAGGAACTGTTCCCCTCCCTCTTGTATCCTACACTCTAGCTTTATACTCGCTCAGAGGTGCAGCTCAATGAGCCACAGGTCCTCTAAACACCTGCACCACCTTGGAAACAGGGATTTAAAGAGAACTAAAGCAAACTCAGTTTCCCAGATCGATGACGGAAACCCACTGTTAGAACATAAAATGATTCCTGTTTTAAATCTTCCAGTCTGACAAGACCTAGAATCAGGCTGGAGGTAAGCTCTGGTAAGTTACAACGGTAAAGGGTTTCTAGACTGAAAGGGTAAGTCCCAACAGTGGGTGGCGGGAAGCCATAGGTCCCACATTAAGTGAATGCAGACAGACAGAAAGGCACCAGCACCTGTCTCATCTGCTTCCTGAGAGTGGATGGACCAGCTACCTCATGCTTCAGCCACCATGGCTTCCACAGCATGAGGCCTTGTACTGCGGATATGAAGCGTGATGACATTTCCCACCTTCAGTTATTTTGTCAGGCTGAGATGAGAAGTAACCAATGAACTTCAATTTAGAGAAAAGTGAGATACTTCTCCATCGGAAATAGCTAGTGCTTGTTTTTCAGTGCAAGTTTATATTATATCAGTAACACGGTAGGGGCAGTATTCTCAGAGCACTGATGCTATAGGGGTCTGGGTATTATTTGTATCCCATTTTTTTCATTTTTTTTTCCCTAAAAAAAATTGTCTTATTCTGTCTTAGGGTTTCATTTCCTACATAAACATCATGACCAAGAAGCAAGTTGGGGAGGGGAGGGTTTATTCAGCTTACACTTCCACATTGCTGTTTGTCACCAAAGGAAGTCAGGACTGAACTCAAGCAGGTCAGGGAGCAGGAGCTGATGCAGAGGCCATGGAGGGATGATACTTACTGGCTTGCTTCCCCTGACTTGCTCAGCAGCCTCTCTTATAAAACCCAAGACCACTAGACCAGGGATGGCACCACCCACAATGGGCTGGGTCCTCTCTCCTTGATCACTGAGAAAAATGCCTTACAGCTGGATCTCATGGAGGCATTTCCTCTAGGGAGGCTCCTTTCTCTGTGATAGCTCCAGATTGTGTCAAGTTGATACACAAAACTAGACAGTACCTACTCTGAGCATCACAACAGACATTGTCTATTCCGATGCACAAGAAGGTATTCTACTCTGAAGAAAGGGAAAATGCAGTCTATCTGCAGTCGAAGCATCTATCTTACTTACAGATTCATACTTCTCAGGTCCTTTTCAGAGAGTCAAGCATTAAACAGCCTTCTAAAATAGCTGTGGGTAGATCCTAGTGGTAGAACACCGGTTTAGCACGCACAAAATCCCAGGTTCAATCCCTAGCCCTACTCACACTCTCTCTCTCTCTCTCTCTCTCTCTCTCTCTCTCTCTCTCTCTCTCATACATGCATACACCTGTTCCAGGACATTTGATCATACTGTGAACCCCAAGATTGTACATTTACTGAAAATACCTATTTCTAGCTGTGGTGTGGCCCAGCCCTTAGCACACACCTTTAATCCCAAACAATGAAGGTAAACTTGATTTGTAGAAGGAAGCACTCATATTTGAAAGTGATGTCTTATCACTTTCTTCACAAACTGACAAAATCAGAAAAAGATTTGACAGAACAGAATATGCCCAACTCTCATGAAGATAGAGAAAAGAGAAGCTATTAAGGAGGGGGAGAGAGAGAGAGAGAGAGAGAGAGAGAGAGAGAGAGAGCGAGCAATTTTACTAGGACAGTTGTACAGAGACAGGTTGCAGAGAAAGAACAAGCTAGACACAGGTGAAGACAAAACAAGCCAGGGAACGAGGAGACAGAGGATTAAAACAGATTGTCAGAGTTAGTTTGAGGCCAAGCAGAGCAAAAAGTCAGAAGCCAAGAGACAAGCAAGATTGAATCAGTCAGCTTGGAGAAGAGCTTGAGTCAGAACAGCTGAGTTGAAGCAGCCAGCCAGAGTTCAGAAAGAACCAGAAAAGGTGAGCTTATTCAGCAGTAAGTCTCAAAGGCTGAAAACATTCTAGGCCTAGATAAGATTGTGTGAAGGCTGCAAGCTTCCAGGACTAGGTCTCAGTTAGCAGACTGAGGCAGTGAGCCTCAGAGATGACAGTTACTACAGGAAAATAAAAGCTACTTTTATACAATGCGCGCGTGTGCACACACATACACACACACACACACACACACACACACACACACACAGAGAGAGAGAGAGAGAGAGAGAGAGAGAGAGAGAGAGAGACTAGACTTATAAATCATGGATTTTTAAAAATAAAGCTGTTACTTAGGTGGAAATTCAGATAAATACTGAATTATTGGTAAATATTCAGTATTTTCTTGTCATTTAAAAAAATACTTACGCCAATTTGGGCACACATGAGCCTCCATTCCCCAGGCTTGGCAGCAAATGCCTTTACCTGTTGATCCATGTCAGTAGTCTTTATTTGCAATTAAAAAAGAAAAAGACCTATATAGTCAAAAAAAACCTGGTGCTAGAGATGGATCAGTAAGAGCACTTGCAATTCAAGCACAAGTCCAGAGTTCAAATCCCTAGCACCTACATTAGAAAACAAAAAACTACTAGTCATGCAGTCATCTGTAATCTAGCACTGAGGGACAGAGGCTAGATCCAGGGTCAGAGGGAGACTGTGTCTCCAAGTAAAAGGCAGACTGATAATGTAGCACATGATATTCTTCTCTGACCTCTACACACGTAAAGGCGTGCACTTCTGCCATACACACATACATACACAGAGTAAATTAAAATTTCTTTTTGTATTTACTTAGAATTGATTGCTCTTGTCTTCTTTGTATCCTCTTATTAAACACAGACATGACTTACATTGTTCAGCTGTGTTGTTTACACAGGGCATGAGCAAGGGGATGGCATATAGTTGCCATTCTGAGTGACAATTTCTGGTATTTGTGTTTAGCCTACTGCTATGATAATAAATTCAAACCTCGGAGTCAGAGGCATAGGATCACTACCTGTGAGAAGAAATAGCCTAAGGCCCACGGTGCATGGGTCCTCTGCAGAGCCCCTGAGCTGCACCCTGGACGAGCAGCAGTCCCAACTGTATGTATAGCAAGGAGCGATGAGGTTGGAAGTCTACTACGTTCGATGGCAAGCAGCAGGCAAGCCTCCTTTCCGTTCCCAAGGAAGATGGTATCCCCTCAGTCTAAGCTGCAACCCCGAGAAATGCCTTTCAAAGGAATGCTCAGAGCTCCCAGATTCCCCACTCCCTGCAGGAACACACTGCCGGTCCCACATGTTCTTGGCCAAACTTGTATTTTACAGGGTTATTCTATCGTTATCCAAACTGTCAGATAGGTGAACAGTCACGAGTTAAAAAGTCAGACTGACTACATCGTAGCTCTTGGGTCAGAAATGACAGCTTTGCACTCTCTCCAGGCAGCAAGCTTATGAGACAGGGTTATTTACGTCCACTTGTCACACTTACCCAAGAAGCACTCTGTCAACAGCTACGTTAGTGGAAGAGGAAATGAGGAGTTTCCATGGCCTTGCCCTGCCAACTGCTTCAGAATCACACTTTTCAAACAGCTCTACCAAGAACAGAATCACCACAGCCAGCAAGTAGCTTTTGCCTGCTCCAAAAACACCTAAGACACCATAAAAACTTTTATGAATATACAAGCAATACTTTCTCTATCTCACCCACCTTTAATTAGTTAATATACTCAAAAATAAGAGTGTCCATCCACTATGTTCAGCACAAGAGAATAAACAGACAACACTACAGTCAACAGGATAAATCATAGGTAAAGAGATAAGGTAACAGGGTAGCACTGCTATGAGAGCAGAGAAGACTATTGTGGCCTTGGTAGATGGGAAGGCTTTCTGTAAAGAAAGAAGTAGCAAGCTGGGTGGGAGTGGTACATGCATTTAATCCTAGCAGTCAGGAGGCAGAGGCAGGCAGATCTCTAAGAGTTCAAGGCCAGCCTACCAAGGCTGCACAGAGAACCGGTCTCAAAAAATCAACACAAACCCTACACATATAAAGTAGATATGCAGTTTGCTCTTCATGTGAGTCCGCTAACAACTGGAGCAGGGGCTGTCCCTCACTCAGCCTTTGGATCCCTTCCCCCTAGTTAGGCTGCCCTGTCTGGCCTCAGTGGAGGATGATGGACTTAGTCCTGATTCAACTTAATACATCAGGGCAGGTTGGGGTGGGAGTAGTGGGGGAAGAGAAGAGAGATGGGAAGGTGGGACTGAGAGGGCAGAAGGGAGGGGGGTTTTGATCAGGATGTAAAGTGAACAAATAAATTATTAAACCCTCCCGAAAGAAAGAAAGGAAAGAGGGAAGGAAGGAAGGGAAGAAGGAAGGAAGGAAGTAGCAGAACTAAGTCTCCCAGAATCACATACCCAACGATCTAGAGAAAGTCAGCTAAGCGTGTTGAAAGCACTTTCAGAACTTTCCACAAGTATACAGCCGGAAGGCAAAAAGGGAGGCTCGGGGGAGGCAAAGGGGCAAATCACAAGAGGACAAACCAGCCTTCAGGAGGCAGAGGTATGTGGATTTTTGGAAGTTCAAGACCAATATGGTCTACAAAGTGAGTTCCAGGACAGCCAGGCTTACACTGTCTCAAAAAAGGATAAATCGGACCTCTACTATAGCTAAAATTTTTTATTTCTCCTGAAGTTGGCAAGCAGACACTGAAGGATTTTAAGCACCTGGACTGACTTGTCAGAGTATGTCTTAGAAAATGACATGGGTCTATATGAGAAAGGTGAAGGGAAGACAGAGCACCTAGCATAATCAACTCACACATTCCTGAGGTATGTGCTGTGCGCTCCTCTAAGCATTCTACTTACTCTGAATCATTTACACATCCAACCACATGAGGTGTATGCTTCTTTTAATGCACATTTTACAGAAGTCAAAGCTATGAAGTAAGCCACCTACCAAGATCACACAGCTAGTGAGTGATGGAACCAGGATGTGACAGCAGAGTTCTGATTCAGGATGCTACCTCCTGACCTCTAGAAAACCTGCCGAAGAGCAGAGTAACGTATAAACACTCACATCCTCTACAACGTCTCTCACCATGAATGACTGTGATAGGCAGGGAATGGCTGAAGGGCTCCAGTGCATCTTCATCGCTGCCTCGGGATGCCATCATCTGAGCTATCTGCATTAGTGCTGAAGCTTGGTCGTTGTTCAACCGGTGCACGTTAATCAACTCTCTGGCCAACTGCAAGGTTGCTCCCAAGTGGAGGAGTTCAAATTTTGTTTTAATGCTTGTAATGGCTGGTGGGATAAATTTTCTTTTACTGACATTTTTACTGCTAACTGTAGCTGACTGAGACCTAGTAAAAAGAACATTAGAAACAGTTAGGACTTTTGAAATGTGTGAGTGGTCTTATTTATAACTTAGCTCTCATTTTACAATCCTCAGAAAACAAAATTGGAGGTAACAAATGGATAGGCTTTACTCTGGAGGGTGCAAGAGAACTAATATTTACAAAATACCCACTGTCTGCTGCCATGAGTTTAAGTAGTTTACACATTAATTCATATACTCTTTACACCAAAAAAGAGTTACCCCAAATAGAGATATATAAATATTGAAATGTGCCCACAAATTCATGGTACTAATAGGTAGTAATCTTTAGATAATTAACATAGCTTATACTTCAGGCAAACCTACAATAGGCAAATGGATTTTATTGTTATTTAAAATATATAAAAATGAAGCTACAAGGCTTAAAAAACCCCTAGGGTTTTGTTGTGGCAAAGAAAAGGGTAATGCTGCAAGATAGAGATCCAAAGTGGAAGGGAGGAGCCGGGAAGATAGCTCAGTGGTGGAACACTTGTTTAGCATGAATGGAGTTCAATGTCCAGTGCAAGGAAGCATGCTTTTCTCATTTTAATATATTAAGTATAAATTCACTTCCCAGTTATTTTAATTCATTCATTCAGACAACATGTCTCATGTATGCCAGGTTAACCTGGAACTTTCTAAGTAGCTGAAGATGAATTAAAAGTCATGATTCTCGGGGTTGGGGATTTAGCTCAGTGATAGAGCGCAAGGCCCTGGGTTCAGTCCCCAGCTCCAAAAAAAAAAGAAAAAAAAAAGAAAAAAGAAAAGAAGTCATGATTCTCCTCTCCATCTCTGAAGTGTTGAGACTACAGGTGTATATTACCACAGGAGGTTAGTGTGGTAATGGAGATGTAATCTAGGGCCTCGTGGATGTGACAGAATGAGCTGTAGCCTAGCCCCATTTCTCACTTTTTTAAAAAGAGCTTTGGTGTTAGAAAAATTTAAAAATGAGATATAGGTAATAAGAATAAATATAGTGTCAACATGGACACCATAAAATCATTCTTTTGAATGTTAAGTGATGTGCAGCATTAAGATACAGATAAGGGGCTAGAGAGAAGGCAGGTAAAAGTACTGGCTGTTCTTCCGAAGCACCCAGACTCTATTCCCAGAGCCCACATAGCAGCTCACAACTGACTGCAGCAACACTTCCAGAGATCCAGTATCCTTGCTGGCCTCCCCAGATGCCAGACACACAAATGACGAACAGTCATACATGCAGGCTGAACACCCACACAGGAAAAAACATACAGATGAATGAAATGTTGCACAATGAGGCTGGAGAGATGGCTCAGCAGTTAAGAGCACTGACTGCTCTTCCAGAGGTCTTGAGTTCAATTCCCAGTAATTACAGAGTGGTTCATGTTCATCTATAGAGGAATCTGATGCCCTCTTCTGGCATGCAGTAGCACATGCAGACAGAGCACTTACACATTAAAAAACAACAATGACAAAAGATTTAAAAAAAGGTACTATAATGATCTTTTAAAAGTCCTCAATAAAAGGAATTAATTTCAGAACTGGCCTGAATGATAACAAATAAACCGATGAAAAGGAAGTAATGCATATATATTTTTTCTTTCCTTTTATAAATGTCATTTATTTATTTATCTTTGGTGCTGGAGATCAAACCAGAGCCTCACACATGCTCACAGCATTCTACCATTGAGCCACATCTGTTTTATGCTTAACTTCTAATATACAAATATAATCTCCAAATGTAAAAGATAATTAAAATTTTGTTGGTAAAAATATATTTAATATTCTGTTATTGCACTTTCAGTTAACACTTGAGCTGATAAATTTTTTGTTAGCTTGATACAAGTTAGCATCTGAGAAGAGGGAACCTCAATTAAGAAAATGTCTTGGGGGCTGGAGAGAGAGCTCAGTGGTTAAGAGCACTGACTGCTCTTGGGGTTGGGGATTTAGCTCAGTGGTAGAGCGCTTGCCTAGGAAGCGCAAGGCCCTGGGTTCGGTCCCCAGCTCCCAAAAAAAAGAACCAAAAAAAAAAAAAAAAAAAAGAGCACTGACTGCTCTTCCAGAGGTCCTGAGTTCAATTCCTGGCAACCACATGGTGGCTCACAACCATCTGTAATGAGATCTGATGCCCTCTTCTGGTGTGTCTGAAGACAGCTACAGTGTACTTATATATAATAAATAAATGAATCTTTAAAAAAAAATGTCTCTATCACATTGGTCCATAGAAAGTCTATGGGGCACTTTCTTGATTAATTATTGATATGGGAGGGTCCAGCCTACTGAAGGTGGTACAAACCCTAGGCAAGGGGTTCTAGTTTGCATAAAGAAGCAGACTGAGCAAGCCAGTAAGCAGTGTTCCTCCATGGTCTGTGCTTCAGTTCTTACCTCCAAGTTTCTGCACCAAGTTCCCTTTGAGATAAGACTCTATCTAAGCTGTAAGGTGAAACAAACCTTTTCCTCCCAAGTTGTTTCTGATTATAGTCTTTAATCAAACAATAGAAAGGAACTAGGCCGCCATAATATCAATACTGCAAAGGTAAAAGACTTACATTGCTAACAGGTATGGCATTAGTGGAAGAGTCGCTGGGTTAAAGTAGTCCTGAATGTTTTGCAGCATTGTCAGCTCTGTGCTGACATTACAAACCAATAATGCATGGACCGTTACTACAGAGACAAGGCAGAAAGTGAATATTAGATGTAAGTAAAACCAACACAAACTGATCAAACGTCCTTATAACTCAGGTTACCGTCTGAACTAGTCAGATGACAGAAAACAATTTGTTAGGACATGCAAGCTCTTTAAACATCTCTCTGTTTATATTGCTATGCTCTCTACTCCTTCATTTTGTGTGTGAACTGCATAACCTAAGTCACCCTTGAACTCTGCAGTGAGTACAGAACAGTGCCAGTGCAGGGCACTGCTTGGCAGCAGCAATTCTCCTTAATCAGCATAGAGCTTGTGCTGTAGAGAGAGGCGCTTATGTAGTTAAACTTTCTTGTATTTCTTCCCTCAAAATTTATTAAAACATGGAAAATAGAAAACTAGAATGCTAACATTGCTAAGAAAGCATCTGTAACAAACACAAAAATGTCCATATGAAAAATGGCTGTCAATTGGTCTCTAGTCAGATTCATACTGATTGACTAAGCTCATTCATTGAAAAAATCAAAGATCAGTTGAGTATAGTGGACACACCTCTAATCCTAGCACTCGGTAGACAAAGGCAGATGGATCTCTGTGAGTAGGCGGCCAGCCAGGCTCACCAAACAAATAAAGAAAAATAAAGGAAAAAAAAAAAAGAGCAAGCCATGCATGCCTACAATCCTAGCACTCCAGAAGTGGAGGCAGGGAGATTTCTGTGGGTTTGTGATTAGCCTGGTCTCCACAGCAAGACTGCCTCTCAACAAAAACAAACAAGGCTGGAGGGAATGGGAGAGTAAAGGAGACTAAAACCACGAAATTCTAAAAACTAGGGTCATTAAATTCTGTATCTTTAGTTCATGATGGATCAAATTCAACCATCAGAAATAGAGACTGGGTACTGGAGAGATGGGTCAGTGGTTAAGAGCACTGGCTGTTCTTCCAGAGGTCCTGAGTTCAAGTCCCAGTAACTATATGGTGTCTCACAACCATCTGTAATGGGATCTGATACTCTCTTCTTTCATACAGGCATGCATGCAAATAGAGCTCTCATACACATAAAATACATAAATAAGTAAATCTTAGGAAGAAAGAAAGAGACTGACACGTATGGCGAAGTCTCCAGATATCTCAAGATTCATAGAAATAGATGGAAGTAAATTTACTAAAGTTTCTCAGAACCTTAAATGTCAGCAAAATTTGTAACTTTCTGTTAGAGACAAGTCTTACATATTCCAGGCTGGCTAAAATTTCTTTACTAAAAAACATAAGGTGGTTAATCTGTCTTCATAAAAATTTCTCAAGAGAGGCTGGAGGGCAGCTCAGTTGAGTATTTGTTTCTTTTCCAGAGAGCCAAGGCTGGGTTCCCAGCACCCACCACCATCTGTGAACTCTAGTCTCAGGGCTCCTGATGCCCTGTTCTTACCTCTGTGGACCGGGCATTCATGTGTGGCGCAGAAATACATGCAGGTAAAAACACTCAGACACATAAAAATACATATATCTAAAAAGAGAACTCAAAAGAGTTTGGGTACTCTCAAAATAAAAATCATATTCTTCTGAATCTCAAGTCTCTAAGGACTTCACAATGTAATGACAAACTGTTTACTAAATATACTTTCAAAGACCAAAAAAATTAGAATTCATGAAAAATAGAACATTATGAAAAATTCAATTTTAACCAAATACTAAATGATAGTTCAAGATTTCTTTTTTGGTAAAGATTTAGTTTTTTATGTGTAAGTGTTTTTTTCTGCATGCATGTATATGTATACTACATGTGTGCCTAGTGTCCTTGAAGATCAGAAGAGGGCTAGATCCTCATAGCTGCTATTACTGTGAGCCATCATGTGGGTGCTGGGACTAAACTTGGGCCTCTGCAAGAGCAACAACTGATCCATCTCTCCAGCCCCTTAAGATTTCATTATATTGTTAGTCCCATAGGACTTGAACTGTAGAAATATTTACAAATTCAATCTTCATACATGTGTTAGTTTTATGACAACTTGACACAAGCTAGAAAGAGGGAACTTCAAATAAGAGAACGTTAATACTGCCATTGGAATATACTGTAGGCTGTGGGGGCATTTCTTGGATTTATGTGAAGTGGAAGGGCCCAGCCCATTAGGGCAATGCTACCTCTGGGCAAGCAATCCTGGTTGTATAGCAAAGCAGGCTGAACAAGCCATGGACAGCAAGCCAGGAAACAGTGTACCTCCATGACTTCTGCTTTACTTCCTGCCTCCATGTTCCTGTTGTGAACACCTGCCATGGCTTCCCTGGACGATGGTCTAAAACTAGTAAGCCAAACTAGACCCTTTTCTCCCCCCGCATTGCTTTTGGTCAATGGTCTGTCACAGCAACAGAGAAACAATACATATTTTCAGGTCACACTGCACACAACATTAGAAACTGGAGATGGGTGCTTTTCATTGGCTTTAGTAAACAATTCCACACACATCGTTCTTACTCTTACTGCCTCCTGCGTCTGTTGTTCTGTTTAAATAGAAATGAGGGTGGGCGTGGTGGTACTTACTGTTGGTGGGCCAGTTAGAAGGGAAGTAGCCTTTCAAAGGCAGCAGTTCTACTTCGTTGACAGAAGATGGCCCAAAGAAGGCACTGCATGCAATGAAAGTATCTAGTTCAAAGTCTAGGGTTTTTGAAATAACCCAGAGATCACCTGGAAGGACAAACACTTTTAAATTCCAGCTTTCCTGAGGAAAGCTTGAGCAAAACAAACAACTCTAGTCGGGATGTTTAACATGGCACTTGGGATGGTAGCAGAAATTGAACCTAGTGCCTTGTGCATGCTATGTACCCATCCTACCACTGTACGACAATTCCAGCCACAACGAATTTGACCTATCTTGTATGATGATATCCACAACCAAGCTGATTAATATCCATCTCCTGACATGGTTACTTCTATATGTGTGGTAGGAACCCTTAAAGAGCTCCATCTTTTGCAGACTCCAAGTACACAGACTATTAGACCACTAAAACAGAATGCCCATATTCTCATACAGTTACTCACATAGAATAAAAATACATCCTACAATATGTGTAGATTGTGTACATGCTCATTTATATATGTGAAGCCAAGTGAGTGTGCATACACTGTATGTATGGAAGTCAGGGAGCCAGGTGAGTGTGCACACACTTTATGTGTGGAAGTCAGGAATGACCCTGGGTGCTGGTCTTGCTTTCCACCATGTTTGAGACAGAATCTCCTTAGTATTTTCCCACCAGGTTATCTGGCCTAAGCTTCTGGCAATTCTCCTGTCTCTATCTTCCATCTCCTCATGGTGGCCATCCAGACCTTATGTAATACTTTTAATAATTACAAAATAAATAAACACAAAGTACTTCCTCTGATCTGTAACAGACTACTGGTGGTCTCATGTCAGCAACTCAAAAAGTAGCTTTTGCAGCATTTTTAAATCCAGCTTTTCAGACAATAGACCTTCAACCTATTCTTTCAACCTGTCAACATAATGTTCCTTCATTCAGAAAGTCTTGCAACAACTAAAACTACCAATAACTCAAGGTCAGTTCAATGACACTGCAACAACAGCAACACCTCGCTTGTCTTTGAGCATGACTTTCCTGAACACTGTACCTTAAGTATATTGATGGAGGCAGTTAGGAGACAGTGAGGAACAGAGTCTGGGCAAGTGGGTAAGGCATATGTTTGCTTTCTAATTATTTCAATTACCCATTTTTAGAGGTAGAACAGAATTTAAAAGAGCATAGAAAGGAGACAAGGGGACGAAGAGATGGTTCAGGAGGTAAAAGTGGTTACAAAGCAAACTCTTGCTGGGCATGGTGGCATACACCTTCTTCCCAGCAGCCCTCGGGAAACAAGGCAGCAGGACCTCTGGGTCCAAGACCAGTCTACTCTACAGAGCTGGTTCCAAAACACCCAGAGTTACACAAAGAAGCCCCATGGCCTGAGTATGTCATTAGAGCTCACCCACTTAAAAAAGCTAGATGAGGTGGATTGTCTGTAATCCTAGAATTCCTAAGGGGTAAGATTCTGGGTAGCAGGGACAGGAGAATAGGTTAAAAGCTCACATATACAGCACAGCAGCAGAAACAAAAGACTCCTCAAAAGAAGGTGGGGGGGACTTAAAAGTTGTCCCCTGATGTTCATAAAGGTACCACAGCATGTGTGTGCCTGCCTCATATACACACAAAAATAAATTAGTCAAATCATTTTATTAAAAAGGGTGGGATGAAGAGATGGCTAAGACGTTAAGAGCACTGGCCACTCACCCAGGTGGCCCAGTTCAATCTCCAGCATCCACATATTAAAACAACCCCAAACAAAAAAAGTTTTAACTGTTATAATTAAAGAGAGGGAGGGGCATAGGAAAGCATGGCAGTGCACACCTTGAATACCAGTACTCCAGAGACAGAGCCCAGTGGATCTGTAGATCAACATCAGCTTGGTTTACATAGCAAGTTCTAGGCTAACCAAGAGTATATAGTAAAACCCTGTCTCAAAAGCAAATAAAATAGAAAAAGCATAAGAAAAAGTAAAATAAAAATACAAGTTTATCAATCATAATAAATCTAATTATTGAGCTTAATTTATTTTTTTTCCAGAGCTGGGGACCGAACCCAGGGCCTTAAGCGCTCTACCACTGAGCCAAATCCCCAACCCGAGCTTAACCTATTTATAAGTAACATTTTTACAACAGAAGAAACAAAGTTATAAAAACAAATAGAACATGTTGAAAAGTAAGTTATCAAGTAAATATTTGTAACAATAAACCTGATACATCTATATTGATAATACATTTTAAGTAAAGGGTATTATAGTTGGAGAATCTCTATATAATAAAAATGTTTTAATTTACCAAGAAGATAATAACTTAAAACATGTTTTTATTTGATGAAACTGCCTTAATCTGTAAAATTCAGCAAATGAGAAAAAAAAGTGTGCCATAATAAAAGAACTCAACTCATATTCCTTGATTGCCCACAGCTAACTAACGTCTAGGCAGACAATACTAGATGTGATCTAGTGTTTAAAGAACTCTGCAACCAACAGCTAGAACAATAGATATTTCTCATGCACTAAACCATTAAGAGAATCTTGAATGTCTGGATGGGGTGGTGCAGGCCTGTAATCCCAGGACTAGAAGGCTAAACAAGGAACACTGTGTGCTCAATGTATAGCAAGATCCTGTCTTAAAACAAAAACAAGGGGCTGGGGATTTAGCTCAGTGGTAGAGCGCTTACCTAGGAAGCGCAAGGCCCTGGGTTCGGTCCCCAGCTCCGAAAAAAAGAACCAAAAAAAAAAACCAAAACAAAACAAAACAAAAAAAAAAAAAAACAAGAACAAGGGCTGGAGAGATGGCTCAGCGGTTAAGAGCACTGACTGCTCTTCCAGAAGTCATGAATTCAATTCCCAGCAACCATATGGTGGCTCACAACCATCTGTAATGAGATCTGGTATCCTCTTCTGGCCTGCAGTCACATATGCAGGCAGAATGCTATATATAAAATAAATAAGTGAATCTTTAAAACAAAAACAAAGACTCTTACTCAAACTATAATCTTTGCCATAAAACAACAAAGCCAGCAATTAGTAGTAAAAGTGTAAAACGTAAGTTCCTAAATGTTTGAATACCAAAGCATGTAATAACTACAGGTTGAAGATGAAATCCAATCGATGTTTAAAACAATTATGTGGGGATAATCTCTTGGGTACTATGTGGGAGCATCAATTGTCAATAAAAAGCTGAGGCAGGATTGGAAGGTGGGACATTTTGCAGAGAGAAAGGAACTCTAGGGAAGAGAGGCAGAAAGATTCACCCCCCGACTTGAAAGAAGTTGGACATATGAAACTGAGGAGAGGTAACCAAATACACAGCAGGCATAGAATAGTATAAACGGATTGAGTTACACACTAGTTAGGAACAAGCATAGCTTAAGGCTAGGAATTTCTTAATAAAGTATAAGCCTTCTAGCTGTTATTTGGGAACTGGAGTACAGGTACAAAATCCCAAATTATAATGAAAAAAAGTTATTCAATGAAAGTAGGCTGATACTTGAAGAAGGTTTAGACCCTAATAAGAATAGTAAAGGAAAAACTGAAAAATCTTCAAGCCAAATATCTGCCTCAAGATATGTGAAAAGGAATGGTGTAATATATCCTGCAGAAGCAAAGAGATCCAAAGAAAACACATCAGTAACAACAAAAGTAAACAGAAACAAACATAAAACAAAATGCAACCTTCAATCCTAAAGCAGTCATCACATCATATCAAAGGTGTGCTCTCTTCAGAGGTGCGAAGACTCTGAGAGCTCACAGCAGCCTCAAGGGAGAGCAAGTGAGTGGCCTTCCCAACCTGGGTCTCCATTGTGAAACTGACAGATGTAGTCAATTTCTTTTTTTAAAAAATTAAGTAAAAAAAAAAAAAATCAAAGACAATTTGCTGATATTTGGATCAATGAAGATAAGAGATGATTCACAAAACTAACAAAAGAGACAACCTTCAGGCAAAACAGATCAAGAGAACAAAAAATACAAACCACATATGTTTTAGAAAATGTAAAGTATGAAGACACTGAACAAGTGATTTCTACAGGGATTTGCAACACTTCATTATAGATCCTGTCCCCCCCCCCAAAAAATGAAAGTCTTTAGTAAGGTTTATTTATGGAGCTCAGAGATAACAAAACAGTATTTAAAAGATGCCATTCTCTGAGGCTGGCAAGGTGGCTGAGTAGATAAAGGCACTTGCTATCCTGGAGCCCACACGGTGAAAGGAGAAAGCCACCTCATTTAGCTATCCCCATTTCCACGTGCATACTGAGACCAGTGTGAACTTGATTAAGAGATACAACTTCCATCAAAAATCCAATAGGTTATCTAAAACAAAAAAGCTTTATCAGATGTCTTGAAAATGAACATGGAAATACAAAGTGTCAATAATAACTTCTGGAAGTGAAAGAAACTCTGTCTAGTCTGATTATTTGGCCTTAGGACGCTGCAGTAATTTAAGCAGTAGGTGTGGAGTTAGAACAAACATACATAACTGACTCACAGAAGCCCATCCCGGAAGTTCCCGCCATTAACCCCAGCACCTGTGGGTGGCTGAGGCAGGAGTAACTGTGAGTTTAAAACACAAGGACACTGTCTCAAAAAACCAAAAATTAAGAAAGGAAAGAAAGAGGCTTGGTGGTAGAGTGCATTCCTAACACATGCAAGATCTTGGGTTTGATTTCTCCCACTTAACTATAAAAGAAGTCTAGAAAAGTCTTTGAATAAAAATATTTGCTACATAAGCAGATAGTCACAGTATAAATGATCAATGAAGGGATAACATGAATACATGAGCATCTTTGTAAAAAGGATTGCTAAAAACCTACTAAACAGTATAGTAGGCGAGGAACACAGCTAACAAACACATGGAGCACTCATTCTGACATCACAGAAGACTACAACTACACCCACTTGTTCTAGGACTAAACACGATGAAACCAGTATGGACATCAATTCAGAACTCTAAGATAAAGATGTATGTAACATTTTCATGGCCTATTATGTAACATTTCTGCTATAAGAATTATATCCAGAAGAAACTCTTACGTCTATGTACAAGAAAATACAAAGATCCTTACAGTATACCAAGTCACATGAGGACTAGAGATAAAACTAGGTCACGGAAACAAGGACAATGTCTAATCTACTTCACTCACCTAAAGGCCTTTTAGAAATGTATTTTTAAAAGGAGTTTACTTCAAACTATAAAAGTTGGGATCCAGTGCTGGACAGACAATAAAAGAAGCAATGACAAACTCATCACATTTTCAATTTATTTTCAATATTAGGTCAAAGTAGAGTTAAATATGATATACGATACCAAGAGTTTAGTGTAACTTTTTCAATAAAGTGGCTTCTGGAATAATTTTTTTAAACTTTAAATTTTTAAGTATGATTTTTAGAGACAATCTATAACACTACAACTTTCATGGTATAACACTATTAAATGATACTCTGGAACTCTTCTTAATATGAGATTTGTAGAGCTACATCTTAACCATACAGAACTTAATTGTGAACTTGGTCTAAGCTACCAACCTTTACTATAAACCGAAGAGCTCTCCTTCCGACTCAGCTTAAGATAAAGTTTACTTTTTGTTTCACTGTAAAATTCAGGATTTACAGTTGCAAGTTTTTTTAGTTTACCATGCTGTTTTTTCTGAAAATCAAATCCTTTCCTGAAAAATTAAAAAAAGAACAAAAAATAAAAATGAATTTGAGGGCCTAAGAGACTAAGAGACTGTTCTTCAGGTTAAGAACACTTCCTGCTCTTTCAGAGGACCAAAGTTCAGTTCCCACAACCAAGCTGGCAGTTCACAAATCCAATGGATGAATAACCTCTTCTGGCCTCTACAAGTACAACGTGTACATACATACACACTGACATACACCATATGCATAAATAATTTTTAAAAATATTTTAAAAAATGAATTTGAATGTTAAGGACAAAAATTTAACATTTAACACACATGTAAAGGAAAAAATTGTTGTGTGCATGTTTATTTACTTTCATAGATGTTGTAAACCATAAACATTTTCTATCAAAGGAAGAGAATAATTCACAGATCTGTCACCAGCTTTAACAATAATCAAAACATAAAAACTATTTAGAAGCTAGACTATGTAAATTTATATGGCCATATAGAGAGGAATTTTAATCCAGCAACATGGCCGCTCTGATCATATCCAAAGACCTTCTAGATCTGTTTGATAGGGCTGGAAATAGACATACCCTTAGTACATATCTTTAATGCCTCTGGCTGGAATCCTTTGGTACATACCTTTAGTCCTAAACAAGGACATTTAGTTGAGGGGCAGACAAGGTGACGAAT
Source organism: Rattus norvegicus (assembly GCF_021556685.1). NCBI lineage: Eukaryota > Metazoa > Chordata > Mammalia > Rodentia > Muridae > Rattus > Rattus norvegicus. Next base: position 218,224,178 of record NC_141535.1, on the reverse strand, counting down.
CAGAGAAAGATTTGACAGAATAAGTCAGAAATAGGATACGCCCAACTCTCAGAAGAAAAGCTAGCTATACAAGAGCAGGGCAGGGAGAGTCAGCTGTCTGTGAGTTAGGGCCGAGTCAGGTGGGAGTCAGGGCAGGGAGTAGAGTTCAATCCTGAGTTCATGCAGTTCAGTTCCATTCAGCAGTGAAGCCAGAGAATAAGAAGGAGCCAGAAGATTAGAAGCCAAACTGAATCAGTCAGGGTGGGAAGGAGTTTGAGGCAGAACAGCTGAGTTGAACCAGCCAGCCAGTTTAGAAAGAGCTAGAAAGAGTGAGCATATTCAGCAGTAAGCCTCCAAGATGATGATTACATCAGGCAAAGAAAGTTACATTTACAGCTGTAAAATTAGAATAATAATCTTAGTTTTTTTCTATATATTATTGTTATGAGGAAATAATATACACAAGTCTTTAGAATGACCCTGGCATCTATATGCTTTCAGTAAGTTATTAAATGCCTATGCAAACTATCACTATTTCTTTAATGAGCCCATTTTCATAAAGTTTGGCTTCTAAAACATGGCACTCTATTATCCTATCAACTCTTAATTTAAGCCTGGGAATGACTTTTCCTGCACTGCTAAAGAGTTGTTACTGTACCTGCATTTGTGAATGGGGTTCCCTTAGGTTTGTGAAAGAGAGGGAGGGAGGGAGGGAGGGAGGACAAAAGAAACCAAAACAAACCACCTTTTGTCAGCTGTCCGAACATTGTTGATAGCACTTCATGTTTAGAGAGGATCAAAGAAACTTTAAAGCTTTACTTTCATTTAAAATCATAGGACTGGAAGTTGTCTCCTTGATGCTTTCTTCATCTCAATTTCTTTCAAAACCACCGTCAGCAGGTGCAAGACTCTGGGATTGACCCCAGGGTTGTTGTTCTCTGATATAACTACAGGAAATGTTATGATACCATAAAACATACCTCAGCAAAAGCTGGCATTCTTCATAGACTGCTATCTTCTGACTTCTTAAATACGAGCCAATACTCTTAATATCATTAAAAATCATGTTGGGCTGAGACTCATTCTGTGATAACTGTTCTGGAGTCACATCCTCAAGCCATTTGAAAAATTTACATTGATTACCTTTTGGCTTATCACATGTGTAAAATAGACGGCCCTAAGCAGGAAGAGGGTATAAAGAATTAAGGGTTCAGTAGTATAGTGCTTGCCTAGTATGCATGTTAAAACTTAGTAGAAAAAAACCTATTTCTATTTGTTACTGTTTTCTGCACTACATTTGTAAAGCATTTTATAAAGTCTGCCTGCCTGCTATTAATATATTCTAAGAAATAAACCTTCTTATTAATTTAAACATGTATAAAAATTATAAACTATTACTTTCCTATCTATTTTTTCTTCATCAAGAGCATATTATTCTGAGACCAAAACTTATTCAACACGTTAGGGAGCTGGCTCAGCACTAAGAGTACTTGCTGCTTCTGCAGAGGATTCAGATTCAGTGTCCAGAAACCACGAGGCAGCTCATAATCACCTGTAATTCCAGTTCTAGAGGATCCAGCACTCTCTCCTGGCCTCTAGGGGCTCCAGGCATGCATGAGGTGAACACATATATATGCAGACATTCACACATATACATTAAATAAAATAAAAAATTACTTTTAAAATATATTGAAGAGGCTAGAAAGATGGCTCAGTGATTAAGAGAACCTGGATTCAATTCCCAGCATCCACATGGCAACTCATAACTGTCTGGAACGTCAGTTCCAGTGGATTTGCCACCCTCACACAGACACACATGCAGACAAAACACTAGTGTGCGGTTTTAAAAAAATGTATTTGAAAATTAGCAATAAATTGTAATTTATTGTTTCCTATTTAAGTGTTCACTAGACAACTTGAAATCTACCAGAAACTACTAGCAATATCTGTATATTTCTTTCTACATAATCATACACACACATAGACACACAGACACAGACACATACACACACAGAGGTTTTCTTAAAACAAAGCTCACCAGCTGATGTATTTTATACTCTGTGACCTAACCCTTTTAACAAACAGCATAGCATGAACATGCAAACATGCCATCAAATGATCTTGAAAACAACAAGAGATGGTGTGGCCACTTCCTTCCATCTATGGCCATGCTATTATTTATGAATACTTGCTTTTGACTTTTTAAGGTCAAATTTATATATTCAACTAATGATGCATACAAATAGTGAATTATTTTATTGCTATTATAGGCAAGAGCAGTTGTGCAAATGAGTCAAAGCTACCGACATATTACTAACCCTCTTTGTGATACTAGATACACATTAGGTCCGCATGATTTTCTATGTGCGTGGCTTTGTCTAGTGCTGGTACAGGAGCTTTCAACCTTTAGTTCTTTCGGTCTCATTTCAGCATTTTCTAGACCCTCCCGCAGAAGACCCCATTTCTCAGTGCTGACACTGTAGCTCAAACACGTCCTTCCTACTGTATATATGTAATTTTCTTCACTATCTGTTTCCGTCAACTACTGTGCTGTAAGTTCCTAAAAAGTTTGAAGGCTAACTTTAATTCATATTTTTGCATCCTGGAACACAGATCATTTATTTCATTAAAAAGTACTGATTACTGTGTTTACGATTATTATGTTTATGTTATTATTATGATCATTATGTTTATGATTATTAACACCACAAAGAAAATTCGCGTGTCAGTGTCCAAGTACCTAAACTGTGTATAAGGTAGTGTGGGAGGGGCAGAAGCAGTACCTTATTTGGTCCTTCTTTTTTAACCATGACAAGTTTGGCAGGTTGATTATGGTGGCAGGATGGTGAATTATTTTTTCCACTTTTCATCATCTCTCCTTTTGACGATGTATAAAAGGATATGTCAACTTTGGAAAGTGCTTTGTACAGCCTTTGTGCCAATCCAAACAACAATATATTCAGATGCTCTACAAAAAAAAAAAAAAAAAAAAAAAAGCTGAAAATTCAAGACAAAATCATTTTAATTTGTATCAAAAGCTGTTTATTAGCCAATTAGAAAATAGCCATTTAGCAGTCAACTGTAACATAATACTATAACATCCATTAATTTAAAGATTGATTTTACTTTATGCTTGTGAGTGCCTGCATGTATGTAAGCACACTGAATATGTGCAGTGGCACTGAGATCAAAGCCATTCACTGGATCCCCTGGAGCCGGAGCTACAGATGGTTGTGAATCCATGTGGGTGTCAGTAATTGAACCTGGGCCCTCTTAACTACTGAGTCAGCACTCCAACTCCCTAACCTCCCTTCTGTACCTTAACATTGTCTCAATTTTGCCAATTGGAACAAAAATAAGACAAAACAAAACAAGCCAGCTTCACAGCCATCCAAATAATGCATCCAAGGCATTAAGTCCCTATCTACCAGACTCTGTTATACTCCCTCAAAGTCATCCACGCTTTTTATTATTATTGAGTTTCAACTATATGCATTTTTTTATTTTTAATTATGTTCATATATGTGTATCCATGTGTAGATTTGTGCACATGATTGCACAAGGAGGTCAAAAGAGTGTTGGGTCCCCTAGAGTCAAAGTTACTGGTAGATATAAGCCATTTGATTGTAGGTGTGTGGAATGGAAGTCAGATCCTCTGGAAGAGCGTGAAGCACATCCGATAGCTGAGCCATCTCTGTAGCCCCTCACTGCAGTATTTCAATACATGCAAATATTATGCCTTTAACAACCACAGCATGTATTCATTTACCACATTTTATTCTAGTTTGGAGACAGGTTTACTATGTCTTAAACTCTTAATCTCCTGCAGCCTCCAATGAGCTAGGGTAACAGGCAGGCAACACCACAACTTATAACAATGTTTGGCAAGCTTTGTTCTTACCCTCAGAACATTCATTCAGACCTAATCATGCATCATATTTAAAGTTTCCATTTAAGTGTAATGGGCTCATTTGCTTCTATTTTAATAAATAAAAGTCAGAATTTAAAAAATTTTCCATTTTCCTTCTTTTAAAGCTCAATTTGATATGACCTTAGAATAAAGTTACTGGTACGTCCTTGAGTGAACATATGCTACATAAATCGAGGTGACTTTACTATGAAAATCCACAATGCATTATGCATTTTTGTAGTTCTAATATCACACAGGTAGTCTCAGAATAAAGTCATAATAGTCATACCGATGATGGAAGACGTAAAGATCTGCCGATAGTGAGCAGGAGACTGGAAAACAGCTGGTATGTGAACTTGCCTTTGAGGAAGGTAAGCCGATAGTATTTTCTGCCCATTTGGGAAGCATAGATCAGAATTATTTATTTCCTGAAATAGAATGGTTTGACCTATTATAACTCAAAGGAAAAAAAAATCACTGTTTAACCAATAAATTGTTTTTCAAATACATTGAAAAAATACTAATTACTTTTGATTTTTAGAATCCACTATCTAGAATAAAAAACCAAATAGAGTCTGAATGACAAGCCTGAATGACAAGCTTGAATGACAAGCTTGAATGACATGACACGGCACTTTTAACTCTTTTCATCGGCCTCTTAATATGATTTTAAATATGTTTTACTCTAAGTGGATCACATTATATTTCTATTTCTGTCACTAATATAATAATGATTCATGGCAAATTGATGTATGTGCCTTCTCCTTAATAATTCAATCAGCAGGACTGATTTGATAGTCAACAGTGAAAACAATCACAGTGAGATCAGAGAAATAAGAGCCAACATGTATTAAGTACTTTTTATATGGCAGTACTGCCCTAGAGACTTTCAAATACACAAGTCAGTCTTCATAACTCCTGGGAAAGGTGTGAAAACAACTGTCCAATCAGAAAGTCAGCTGTTTCCAAGCTATCCTGCTAGCCTTTGTTGGCACCCACAGGGCCTCAGGGTGAAAATGCACCATGAGAAAACCTCACCTGTCCATCCCTGACTCTGCAGTTACTGCTGGCAGAGCTTCCTAACGCAGTCCGAAGTTCCCCAGTCCTGGAGGTCTGATTTAAATTCAGAGAGAGAGCTTTCTGTCTGGAAACCAAATCTTGACTGGTAAAATCCTGCTGCTGTTGATAGAGCATGCCTTTTATCATCTGCAAGTGCACAGGGTCTACAGAACTCTCACTCTCACTTGTGTGGCTAAAATGCAAGCCAGAGACAGCCTCAGCAGAGAGATCCTCTGTCACTTCACTGGCAATTCTGTTCAGAGCAGCTGAGTTGCAGTGGGATGGGTTTTGATATTTCAGCCACTTGCTTTGAGTAGAACTCTTAGGAAGCAGTAAGACATCTCGTGGAATCCCATCCTGGTCCTCAAGTCCAAGGTCAAATGAAAGACCTGATTCTTCACACAGGTTCAACCTGGAAGAACCAGAAGGCTCTCGTGTGTCATCATCGATCATAAATGAACAAGAATCTAAGACTGCTGGTCCATCATCTGGTGGCAAAGTGACAAAGGGAACTGAGGCTCCACTTAAAAATGGAAACCTTTGGAAGTTCTTATTGTCCTGAAAACCAATGTTTTTCAATCCTGAAAGAAAACATAATGCTGATTTACTACAAATGTTCAACCAATCATCACCAGACTCTAGAAAACAGTGGGTACAGGCAAGAGCAGAAGATTCTGACTTTCTGTGTAAGACAGAAAATAATGTAAGTCTCGTGCTCCCTCATGAACTAAATGCTTTAATATCAAGATCTAAAGATTCAAAATGTAATTTACAAAATTGAAGACTTGCAAATCTAACAAATATATGTCCTTCTCTTTCCTTCTACTGCGCTAAGCATCTTTAATTTAACTACTCATTATATTTATAGAGCATCTAAGTTTTCAAGGCGTTTAAATCTGAGGAAAGCTATAGCATCCTTATCTTATAGATGAGGTAACCAAGATCCAAGTGCAGTATGTACCAAGTGGCAGTCAAAGAAAACACGGAGTGAGTTCATATCTAGTCTCATGCCTTCTGCAAAGTTCATAGTTCACTTAATACCATGTGATTGCAACTATCTTTATTATGTATTTATGCATTATGATATCTTTCACAACAAAAAGATCTTTAGCTTTATTTGTAAAATTAGCACATAGATAGGATAGTGAGCTTTTGTCTAAATAAGTTTTATAATTCCTTCTTTCTATCAGCAACTATTGGAACAGAGAAATTGCTGAAAAAGTAAAAAGCAGTAAGTATTTATTGAATATATTAATGAATCGGCAAAACTGCCTAGGAATTATATATTATTAAATTATTATGTTTTATCTAAAAAAATTATAGATTTTTTACTTATTTGACTTAGTCTATTTTATGGAAATAAATTTTGATAATCATCTGGAGAGTATAGCAGTGAGCGAAAGAATATTTTTTGGTGAAGTGTTCAGTTAGAATCCAAAACTGAATCAAGAAACAGTGACAGAAATAAAACTATTACAGAGCTAAGACTCAGAGCTGTGGAAGCCCCCTCCACTCCACTGCCACCTGACTATGTTCAGAGGAGGCGATTCTCCCATGCACTCCCCTCCTTTGCCCCAAGTAGTCCAGGCCTTCAAGTACTGATCCTCCTGCCTTGTCTCTTGAGTGCTGGGATTACAAGAATACCACCTCATGCCCACCCTGTTCACATCTCCTCCTACCCCGACCTTTTTCTTTTTTTGCCTTCAACCAGACACAACCACGAATCCATCCCTAGCTCAACTACTGATTCACATTAAATTATCTTTTTTTTTATTAATCATACACTCACAAGCAAGAAAACATCAACCACCAAACCTAACTTCAGATTAAGAAAAAATACACATTAATGAAATTTTCAGAAAACAGAAGTTAGTGGGAAGAGCTCCTATTGAATAAAATACTTTTCAAGAAGCAGAAAAGTCAAACTGGCCTGAGCGCAGTGCTGGAAGAGAACAGTCACTGAGGAGGTCCTGACACTGACAGCAGCCCAAAGCAGAGAGGAAGAGGCTATGCTGAGGTCACAAGTGGCGCTGATGAGACATCTGCTATGGGTCACTTCACTGCAGGACAGAAAGGGGAGCCAAGTGTTGACATTTCAGCTGCAAGAAGTGCTAACAGTGCATGGTGGGTAGGGACACTTTGAGAGGGAGTGAAGAGACAGCGGAGAAGGAAGCAAGAGCTAGAGAGGGAGTGCACTTGGAACAGCATCCACGACAGAACAAGTGCAGGGGAAGAGACTTGGTTCCCTGACATTCATAGCCCAGTACACTCTCACAGATAATGGCTGAGAAAATGAAGGTCACCAGGGAAAGTTCTTGTTTTCAGAGACTCTTCAGAGAATTCAAGCTCAGAGTCTTCACTTCTTGTGTTGAAAGAAAAAGTAGGTGCAGGGCTGAATGCAGAGATCTTTTCTGGAGAAATCACCTGTCCAGAAAAAAGAAAATCACTAACTAAAATGTTCTTATGCTTCTTTTTCTATTAGTTTGAATTCTAGTAACCTCCAGAGGTAACTATCTAAACACACTGGGAGCAAAGAACTGTAAAATTTTCACAGAAAAGGAGAGGAAGGAAAAAACTTACTAAAATAAACAACACTTTTATGTACAGAAGATAAAAACAGGGATCTATTGTGAAATGGAGGGTATTCTGATTTGCACTGATTCCATTACAAGAATTTAGTTCTCAAGGTAAATTTCCATTCTAAGGGGTTCAATCCAAGTCCCATCTCATGTGGAACCTGTGCAAACTATATCCCAGCATACTCAAGGTCTCAACAGTCTCCTCTTACGCTTTGGACTCAGGGTTACTCATAGCTGACATACACATTTCACAAGATGTTTCTTCCAAGTCCAGGACTTTTAACATTTACTCAGATCTGAACAACCACATAGTTAATTCTCACTACAACAGCATTTAAGTCATGCTGCAGCTTTCCCCCGAAATCCAAACCTGGTGACAGTCACACTCAATACTGTTCTAATTTGCCTTTTGTTGCTAAACACCATGACCAAAGGCAACTTAGGAGAGGAAATGATTTATTTCAGCTTACACTTCCAGATCACAGTTCATTCCTGATAGAATTTGGGTCAGGAACTCAAAGAACAGGACCAGAAACCATGAAGGAACAATCCTTACTGGCTTCCTGGCCCTTACACACGTTAGGGTGGCTTGCTCAGGGATGGCACCACCCATATCAATCAACAATCTCATCTGAGTAATTTCTCAATTGAGTTCCCTCTTTCCAGATGACTCTAGGTTTTGTCAAGTCCACAATAAAGAAATCAGGTGTGGTGTCACATGCCCTTAATCTTAGCATTCTGGAGACAGAGGTAGGCAGATCTCTGTGACTTCATGTCAACCTGGTCAACACAGTAAGTACCAGGCCAGACAGCTACACAGAGACCCTGATTCAAAAAACAAAACAAGGGGCTGGAGGTAGCTTTGCAACTAAAAGCTGTGTCTTCTTCAGCTCCTAGCATTGAGGTGGCAGCTCACGTCTGTACCTCTGGTTTCAGGGGATCCAATGCTCTCTTCTAGCTTCCCTGGGCACCAGACATGCAAGTAATGCAGACATACATGCAGACAAATACCCATACACATGAAATTAAAAACTAAGGAAGAAGAAGAAATACTTAACTATTGTACCCATTCTTCTAGTACATTCTCCACAACTGGCCAACGTTGTTTCACTGATCCAAACCCTCTAACCACCCGTTTTTTTTTCCATGACAGCTGTGTGATATTGTACATGGCCCTGCCTGCCCAGGCCTCTTGTCTGCTCTCTGACCTCACTGCTGTCACTTCCCTTGGACCTCACTCACTACAAACCGGCCAATGGTCTCTTGCCACAAACTCCTTTCCCCTAGGTACTGGCATGGCATTTTCATCTCTACTCAAGTGTCACATTATCAGAGAAGGCTGACTTCACCGATACAGAACTTGTAGACTAGCCCACTGCACTGCCACCTCACATAGCTATATGCTTACTGAGGCCACCTGAGCCTTCTGAGTACTATGTATTAATGTGTTTGTTGTGTCTCACTTCATTAGCGTATAAGTTCTGTAAGGTCAAGAATTTGCCTCTTTTATTCAGTCCTATTTTGATATACAATAGGCAGTAGGTTGTTGCTAGTGAAAAGTCTCTTAGTGGGGAAAAGAGAAAAGAAGAGTATCTGTTTACAGCCTGGGGATACAACTCAGTGGTAGGGCACTTGCCCAGTGTGAAGTCCTGATTTGATTAACATCCCTGTGTGGAGGTTGGCATGGGGCAGGGGTAGATAATTCAAAGGACACTTTTAGGAGTGTTTAATCAAATACATACTTTCTAGGAGTTAGTTATAGATCTACTTTCCTACCTCTCATTCGTTATTTAATTCACTCTGAACTGGCTCCTACACATACTATTCCATTGCAACTGCTCTTGCCAAGGTCACCAGTGATCTCCAAGTAACTGATGAAATAGGATATATTTTCATATTCCTTTTATTGGGGGGCTGAGTAATAACTGAGTCCATTCTGGAGAAGATATGACATAAAAGCAAGGGGCAATAAAAAATTAGTAAAAGGCGTTCTAAGAAACTAAGAACTTTCTGCATAGAAAAAGAAACCAACAGAGACCACAGACAGACTAGGCAAAGTATTCATCTGACAAGAGACAGTAAGATAAAAGTTAGACAGTCCAGCACCCAAATGATTGGATTGTCAAGCAACAACTGGGGCTGGGGGTACAACTTGGTGTTAGGGAGTTTGCCTAGCGCGTGCAAAGCAAGGGTTCAATTTCAACACCACAACTGAAACAACATAAACGGTAAATGGTCACGTGGGCCTGCTTCCCTGCCTTTGTTCCTTCTCTCCCTACCTCTCTTCCTCCGAGAATCTGTTCCCCATGAACACTGCCATGCAAATCCCAATTTTGTCTTTTGTATGATAATGTCTCTCTCTGGCCTGAAACTTATTTAGCCAGACTAGCCTTAAACTCTAAACATAGATTTCTATAAATAATATACAAATGTTGTATATTGAATAACAAATGGCTAACAGATATAGAAAATGAGATTCACCATCACTTGTCAACAGAAAACATAAATCAAACCATAATGAAAAATTATCCTACTCCAATAAGAATAGCCTGCCTGTAAAATATCTTTAAATTACAGTTAGAAATTAGAGCTGTGCATGTTAGTTCAGTCATGCCTGTAATCCCAGCAGTCTGCAGAATGAAGCAAGAGAATTAATTATTAAATGTTTCAGGCCAGCTTGAACTATATGTAAATTCCAGGCCAACCTGGTTACTACTACACTGCCTCAAAAATCAAAAAACAAGCTGAAGAGATGGCTCAATGGTTAAGAGTACTTGCTCTATAAGGGTGTGGACCAAAGTTCAGATTTCAGGATCCATGTAATTAGAACAACCTACAAACAACTATAACTACAGCTTTGAAAAACCTAAAGCCTGCTTCTTGCCTCTCTACAAGCACCAGCATACTTACACACATGTAAATATACACATGTGCACACACACAACCTTAGAAAACAAAACAACCCAAAGATAAGAAGACAGAACAGGGATTATGAGAGCATGGGAAGGGTATTGGGAGGTATGCAGATAGGCACAAAAGATAACATCTAATGTTCTGTGGCAATTCAGACAACTATGATTAACAACATTTAATTTAATATTTCAAGACATCTAGCAAAATGTCAGGTGTGGGAATGCACACCTTAATTCCAGTCCTCAAGAAGTTTAGGTAGACAGGTCTCTGTGAGTTTAAGACCAGCCCTGTCTATATAGTTTCAGTCCAGCCAATCCATGCCTCAAAAATGAATGAATGAATGAAGATAATGAAAGAATGGATACTGGATGCTCCCAACAGAAATAACTGCAAATGTCTGAGGTGATTGCTGATCTCATCAGGATATACTACACACATGTAATGAAATGTCACACTGATCCTCACAGTATATACACTCATTACGCCAATTAAGAATAAGACAGAAGCTTACTCTAGTAACAGTGACACATGCCTTTAATCCCAGCACTCAGGAGGCAAAGGCAGGTGGATCTCTGAAACATGATTTTTAATGATGATGGTGATGACACAGGGGCTGGAGAGATAACTTAGTGAAGAGCAGAGGCTGCCCTTGCAGAGGACCTGTTTCAATTTCTTTGCACACACATGGTGGGGGACAAACATTTGTGACTTCAGTTCCAAGGGATCTGTCACCTTTTTCTAGCCTGCTTTGGCACTGTGTGCATGTGATGCACAGAAATACATACACACAAGCAAACAAGCGCACACGCGCATGCACACACACACACACACACAAACTAAAAGATACATTTTAAAAAGATACATTTTAAAATGAAAGTACATTTTAAAAAATAAATTATATCTGGGCCTGGAAACGCAGGTCTCTAATCTCAGAACTCAGGAGGCTAAGACAGAGCAGAACGTGAGGGCCTCTGTGAAGCAGAATGAGTTCAAGTCAGCTAGGCAACTTACAAAGGAAGCCCTGTCTCAAAATAAGAACTAAACAGGGACAGGATTCAGCTCTGAGTAGAGATCTTGCCTAAGCCCTATAAGGCTCTAGGTTCAGTCCCCAGTACCACCAGAGAGAAAATTAAGAAAAAGTTCAAATGAAGTTAAAACAGCTTGGGCAGACTGTTTCAAAGCACTGCAGATGTAATCAGTGCTGTAGGTCATATAATTAAAAAAGGTAAATATTGGGGCTGGAGAGATGGCTCAGCGGTTAAGTGCACTGACTGCTCTTCCAGAGGTCCCAAGTTCAATTCCCAACAACCACATGATGGTCCACAACCATGTGTAATGGGATCTGATGCCCTCTTCTGGTGTGTCTGAAGACAGCTGCAGTGTACTCATATATATATATAACAAATTTTTTTAAATGTAATGATATACTATGTTTGCCTCAATTTTTTTAAAGATCTTTATTTTGTGTTTTGTCTGCATGCATACATGCATGCCTGGTAACCACAGAGATTAGAAAAGGGCATCAGATTCAATGAAACTCGAGCTCTGGATGTTAAGCCACCATGTAAGCTCTGAGGAACAGGTCCAGGTCCTCTACAAGAGCAACCAGTGCTCTTAATTGCTGAGCTGTCTCTCTCGCTCCCACAATAAAAGTTTTAATCTTTCTCCAGTTTAACTGATTAAGGGTTGTGTAATGTTTTATTCACTGTTTTCCTTTCTGGTATCAACAAAATAATGCTTCTTACATCCTAGAACTTGATGAAATACAGAACACACATTAAAGTTCAGAGAACATCATGTATTAGGAATACTGTACATTTATGGGAGACATTTTCTATCTTTGGAGGCCTAGTCATGTCATCTATACCCTATGATCATAACTAACATAGAACAATGATTAGAGATACAACAATGAACGTGAGAACATGAATCTCTTCTCCATTTCCCCCTCCTCTTTTCCTTAACTGCCTAGAACTCTGTACACAGCCCAAGGAGGCCTCAATCTTAAGTGTTACTACTTCAACTTCTGAAGTGCTGGGATTGAGAGCCAGCACATAACAGCAAGATTCTTTTTCAATAAATCAAACAGTGGCGGCCATAATTTACAATATAATGTTATGAAGAGTAGGAAGTAGCATAGACTTGGCAACGCAGAGGAAATGCAAGCTACAGTACCTACTAGAGGAAAGACCAATAATACGTAAGCTGATTTAAGCCTCAAGACAACTTGCATGCACTGGAAAGCAGCTGGCCTTGAGTAGTCTGAGTACAGCTACGATGGTTCCTGCTGATCTACCCTTGGCTGCTCTTGTACAAGGATTTAGGACTGACCTAAGAAAATGACTTGGGATTTTTCCAGCCCACAACTCTGCCTGCCTTCCTGGAGGCCATATGGGCAGTAGGGATCCTAGACAGGAGCCTAGAACTGTTATCAGAGGTTTCCCTCAGCAGCTGATGGAAACAGATACAGAGACCCACAGTCAAACATTAGGCAGAGCTTGGGTAATCCTGTGGAAGGGAAGGGTTTTTAAGAGCCAGAGGGGTCAAAGACACCACAAGAAAAACCTATAGAATCAACTAACTTGACCTCAGAGGGGTCCAGAGACTGAACCACCACTAGGGAGCATGCGTGGGACTGACCTAGATCCTCTACACATAGCTAACAGCTGTCTGTTACACATGAACAGGCCTTCATGTGGGACTCCTGACGGCGGGAGCAGGGACTGTCTTTCACTCTGTTGCTTGCCTTTGTACTCTCCCTACTGGGCTGGCTCTTCTAACCTCAGTAGAAGATGCACCCGGACTTACTGCAACTTGATGCCAAGGCTGGGTGATACCCATGGGAGAGGAGAGGAGAGGATGAAAACTATAGTAAGGATAGGAGGTTAATTAACTAATTAATTTTAAAAAAGGGAAAAAGAAAATGACTTGGAAGGACTGGAGAGATGGCTCAGTGGTTAAGAGCACTGGCTGCAGCTGGCTGGTGGTGGCACACACCTTTAATTCCAGCACTAGGGAGGCAGAAGCAGGTGGATCTCTGAGTTCAAGGACAGAATGGTCTACAGAGAGAGTTCCAGGACAGCCATGCCTCCGTAGAGAAACCCTCTCTCTAAAAACAAAACAAAACAAAAAACAACAAATAACAAAAAAAGCATGGCTGCTCTTCCAGAGGTCCAGAGTTTAATTCCTAGCAAATACATGGTGGCTCACAACCATTTGTAATGGGATCCAATACCCTCTTCTAGTGTGCATAAAGAGAGGGCACTCATAAACATAAAATACATGAATAAAAAAAAAAGAACTGACTTCTGATCTCTATATGTGTGACGAACATGGCACATATGTACACATACACACCACATAAATGTACATAAAAATAAACAAACACAGAAAAGTTTAAAAAAAAAAGAAAAATAAAAAAAGAAAGAAATGACCTAGTGAAATGCAAGTATAAAAATGACTTTTACCTGCAAGAAGTCTGACTGCACACAAGTGCTAGGCAACTCTGGTGTCCAAACACAAGGATCGGTCAGGAAGCTGTCATATTCAATGCTATCTGGAAACTGACTGCATCCTAGCTGTAAGCTGTGTCCTCTGACCATTACACCACTAGTAGCAGATCCTTTCACCTGATGTCCTTGAAACTCAACAGGCTATAGGTAAATTGTTAAAAATAAGAACATTATAAGTATATGACATATATATCATAATGTATATGTAGAAAACTTTTACTTATTGTATACTAATGTATTGTAAGCCCCTGGAGTGCACAGACCTTTTCACTGCATCTAAGCATCACCAACATTTAATACTGTCACACAGAAAGCAATGAATAAACACAAAATGAAACCGCGAGAAGAGAAGAAATGAAGCAGGACTTTGCCTGAGGTCTGCATTCAGACCTCATTCACTGTGGTGTAGAGTGTGAGGTCTCTGCAGCACTGTCCCCAGGTCCCCTGCTCTGCAGAGTCTGACGGCTACTCTCCTTCTCCCTCCCTGGTCTGCTTTCAGGTTTCAAATGGCTTTCTCTGCTGCCCCCTTGAGGATCTTAGCATTTTTTAAAAGACATTTATTTTATACATGTGAATACACGGTTGCTGTCTTCAGACACCAGAAGAGGGCATCGGATCCCATTACAGATGGCTGTGAGCCACCATGTGGTTGCTGGGATTTGAACTCAGGACCTCTGGAAGAGCAGCCAGTGCTCTTAACTGCTGAGCCATCTCTCCAGCCCGGATTTTAGCATTTTTACTCCACACAGGGCAACAATGCCCACCCAAGATACAGAAAAAAATAGTTGATAGCCAAGGGAAACTCATGAAGGATTGACTGCTAACGGATGAACTGACAAAGGACAACTATCCATACTCTCTATCTTGTTACTGATCATAAAGTTCATCTGAAAAGAAAATTAAACTTAAGTGCTTTTTTATACACAATTTCAATTGAAACAAATATTTTGTATTGCTGGGGACAGAAACCAGATATTTATACAAGCAAGGAAAGTTCTCTGCCACTTAGCCATGACCCCAGCCTGAAATTGTTCTTCTAAATTTGAAAACATGCATTTCAATAAAAATAAACCTTGACTGTAGTATATTCCCTACATTTGCTTTACTGAAGGGACCTTCGAACGTGCCTTAGTCTGTGCTAACACGCAGTTCTCTCCCAGTGGGAGAGTGGGGATTTCAGGAACACAACGACTATTTACAAACTCAATCATATACGTGCTGTAAGTTTTTTTCAAACGTTATTTTGTATATGATGTTCACCTGCATGCATGTCTGTGTACTACATGTGTACAAGGCCCTTAGAAGCCAGAAGACAGTCAGATCTCCTGGAACGAGAACTACAGGTGACTTTTAGCGACTAGCACTCCAACCTGGGTCCTCTGAAAGCACAGCCCATGCTCTAAACTGCTGAGCCTCCCTCAGCCCCTTGTCGGCCATCTTGGTGTAGAGTAGGAAGCACTACTTGAGTATTTCTATATATTTAGTCAGAAACAGAGCAGTGTAGAAGTGGCAGAGCAAAACACGTGGTGAAGCCATGACGTGAACTCAAGTGAACTCGTTTGTTCACTACAGAGCATGTGTTTCCTATACTCTCTCTGGCTTTGTGGCCGGCCTCTAGAGTCTATTTACATATTATTAAAGTGGACCAGTAACATGGGAAATAAGATGAAACGGGGACAAATGAAGCATTCTTTTCTCTCAAAGTTATGTGCTAGAAAGGAAGTGCCGTGAGAACTGTCCCACTGACAAGGCTAAGAGTCTCCACTGACAAACACTAATCTGATGATTTAGTTAAGAACTTCAACTCAAGTGTTGTTACATCTGCAGCTGGCTTGTTCATCTGACTCAGGACTGCAACCAGCAACAAGAACAGAATGCTACACTTGTGGTCAATTTGGGCACATCCAGAAAGACTGTACCCAAATGAAGTGCTACAGTTGTGGTGAGAATGGCCACATGGCAGTGAACTGCAGCAAGGTAAGCAGCGGTGAGTCTGGACATCTAGCCCAGGAATGCCCCATCAAGGCTACCGCTTTTATCTTTCTTTCTTTTTTTTTTTTTTAATAATGTAACACCTTTATTTGTTTAATGTTTCTTTTTTGAGACAGGGTTTCTCTCTTTTTTAAAATTTATTTATTTATTTATTTTTCATGTATAAGAGTACACTGTAGCTGTCTTCAGACACACCAGAAGAGGGCATCAGATCTCACTCTAGATGGTTGTGAGCCACCATGTAGTTGCTGGGATTTGAACTCAGGACCTTTGGAAGAGCAGTCAGTGCTCTTAACCACTGAGCCATCTCTCCAGCCCCGAGGCTACCGCTTAAAACAACCCTCCCCTAAACCGTCTCCTTTACTACTTAGCTACGCTGTTTATAACATCTCTGTACTAACCAAAAGGGAGACAGATGGAAGCTATACCTATACCACCATAATAACTATCTTAAAACAGGAAAAGACTTTGGGGAGGGCATCAAAAATATTATAATTGATGTGCTGTTCGGTTGCCAAGAGGAAATTCAGACAGGGCACAGCCATTTTGAATGGGACACAACTGGTAGGTCCTTTGACTATGTTTCGTTTTGACACATTAAATTAGAAATTGATAGTGAAAAATCAGAACAAGTTTGGAATATCACCTTTGAATTCACTAACAAATAATATATAATGTGTGTGTCAGATAGAGATAAACTGCCTTGAAGCAAAAGAATACCGACTAAAATGATAAGAAGAGAAACTACTTCCTTGGTGGTGGGGGCAAGAGCATTTTGAGAAAATAACATTTCTTCAAAGACTTTTAGAGCAGATAAAAGTATTTCTGAAAATATTGATGACTTTGATAAGTTTTTATATTTAATTTTATTATATTGATAACTTTTAGAATATTTGATTGTCAGCTTTTGGGTTGGTTGGTTTTATTTTAAGGGATGTTTTGGTGTTTTGTTTTTGTTTTTTAATCAGGAGCTCATGCTATCTCAGATTTGACTCCCAAATATACATCTCTCCTTCTGCCTTAGTGCTGAGATTACAGGTGTGAACCACCACCCCAGCTCTGATCTTGTTAACTTTAAACAATATTGAAAGACATTTTAGGCCAGTGAAATGAAACTGGCGCACTCAGCAGGTAAAGGTGCTGCTACATGGTGTACATGGTGATGCAAGCTTGACCACTTGTTTGGTTCCTGAAACCTACATGAATTCCACAAAATTATCTTCTTACAGGCATGTGCACGCACCACACACATACAAGCTATTGGTAATAGAAATGAAAATTATACTACTACTAAGAACTTCATCTCATCTTAATTAGTACAATTATTTCTGAAATTGCTATCATTGTTCCCAAAGTGACAAAGTTCTCTAGAATGCTGTGGTAAAGTTACAGAAGGCTCCACAGAACAAAACAGCAGCACACAACATCTCTGGATACCGAAGTAACTCAGGGGCAATTTCAACATCTGACCCATTATCTTCTTTCAATGACATCATGCCTCTCATTGTTTTGAGATTTTTAATTTTTAAAAACTATATAATTTCATGTATATAGGTGCTTTGTCTGCATGTATGTCTATATGGCACATGTGTGCCTGATCCCTTTGGAGGCCAGGAGAGAGCATGGGCTCCTCCTGGAACTGGAGTTACATCCAGCTGTGAGACACATGGGGACTCTGAAGAACCACTGTTCTGAGCCATCTCTTCAGCCTACTTTTAAAGTTTTGGGACCCAGCAATGGCTGCCCTAACTCACTATGTAGATAATAAATTGCTAAGTTACTAGGACACACATATTTACTATCACTCAATGCTAGTATTTGACAGATGGAATATTATACATTTCTTTGGGCCAAGAAATGAAATTAAAAAAAAAATAACTCAGCCTGGTCTACAGCGTTCCAGGAAAGCCAAGGCTACACACAGAAATACCTATCTTGACAAACAAAAAACAAAAAACAAAAAAAACAACAACAACAAAAAAAAAATATATATATATCACCCCAAAACAAAACCAACCATGCTGAGTATGCTATGAGGAACAAGCCAGTAAGCATCTCTCCTCCGTGGTCTCTGCATCAGCTCCTGCTTCCAGGTTCCTGCCCTGTTCCAGTTCTAATCCTGACTTCCTTCAATGATTGACTATGATATCGAAGGGGAAAAGAGATCTGGCTGTAATGGGGGAGGACTGTGGGTGGCACCACCCAGGTCTGGTAGTCCTGGGATCTATAAGAAAGCAGACTGAGCAAGTTGTGAGGAGCAAGTCAGTAAGCAGCACCCTCCCTCCATGGTCTCTGCATCAGCTCCTGCTTCTAGGTTCCTGCTCTATTGCCTGATGTGAGCTCCTGCCTTGACTTCCCCAGTAACAGATTGTTACCTGGAAATGTAAGCTAAAATAAGCACTTTCATCTGAAGTTGCTTTTGGTCATGGTGTTTCATCGTTGCAATAGTAACCCTAAGACTTACCAAGTAAGTTGGTAACTCTTATCAACTATATGACATGAATGATGCCTACATGAATAAATACCAGAATGGGGGCAGAAGAGGAGATAGTAGTGAGAAAGTATAATCAAAGTATATGCTATACACATATAAAACTCATCTTCTCCACAAGAAAACCACAGCAGTTAGAGATGGATACGTATGTACCTGCTGAGATGCCCGATGCTCGTGAGGACAGTCTAGCAGGGCATGTGACACTACTGTGGCAGGTGATCTCCTGGCTGCAATGAAAGAACAAACAGCCTTACTTATCATATGCATCATAGTATTTTGCAATAATACATTTCCTTCTAAAACTGAAGTAATATACTTTAAAAAGTAATGTCTTATAATCATTTAATCTGGAGCAGGAGTAAAGCTTTGGTGTACTATTCTGTATAGACACGTACATTCTTAAGGCAAAAATTCAATATATTTAAAATTTAAAAATTACTGGTTTCTTTTTTAAAATAACATTAAGACCATGTTTGGGTGCATGCCTTTAATCCCAGTACTCAGAAATCGGAGGTAGATTATAGATTCAAGGCCAGCCTAGTTAACAGTGAGTTCCACAACAGCCAGGGCTACATGGTGAGACCCTGTCTCAAGTAGACACACTAGACAGATTTATTTTTCATGAATATTTGTCTACACACACATATATGCACTATGTGTATGTTGGGCGCCTACAAAGGCAAGAAGGGGATTCTTGGACCCAAATCTGGATCCTCTGCATAAGCAGTAAGTTCAGTTCCCTCACTGGTCACTATGCCTTAATTGGGATATGTTTTTGGATTTTTTAGCAAGCTATTTTTAAAAATATATATTTTAAACCAATAATCACCTATAATACAAATGTCAAAAATGAAGCACTGCCCAATGGTTGAGAACAAGAAAGCTAATAAAACTATTACACTATCGCCATACACCACGGGGGGGGGGGGGGGGGGGAGTAAGGGGAGTACGAGGAGCCAGAGTCTATCCAAACCTATCTTAAATCCATCTGACCTACAACACACTATGTAAACCAAAGATGTCCTGCCCAGAGTATTGGAATTAATCACTGGGGACAGAGCAGTGAAAAGGGAGAGACAAAGAAGACAACCACACAATTACACCAGATAAACTCAGAGTACATTAGGAAAAGGTATCGTACAGGAAGGTGATGAAATGCAATACAGGAGTTCTAGAAAGGTCACTCGTAGGAAGTAACCCTGAACTGAGACCTAATGCATAACTAAAAGCAAGCAGGGTATGAGGCTGACAAGATGGCAGACCAGCAGCGGAGCACATTCCCAACAAGACAGACAACACTCGGCCTTACTGCATGCTGTACATAGTCATACCTTTTCAATTTAGTACCAAAATGTTCGTATTTTGATTTTAATGATGATTTCACTATTTAAAGTCCCCTAGCGTTAGTGCTATCTTGTATTCTTAAGTGTGAGAGTTGTGATGTCTGCTACAGAGAAAACACATAGGGATCGTTTTCATCAGCACCATTGACTGTGAGCTCAATGTTAATAGACTAAAAAATTTGAAGGGCATAATTATGTGCTGCTGCGCAAATGAAAATGTGCAAGAAGTCAGTGTTGCATGTCTCATGTGACCCATGATTCTACAGTTGGTGCTGAGCTCATCACAGAACATAAAGATCTCAGCACTGTGCAGCTACTGTACTTTCCCCTCCAATTTGATGAATCATTTTCTCAAAACAAAATGCTGTATTTTCCAAATCTTCATATTATAATTTTATGTACTTATTTTGGTTTATGAACCAGTTACATCCATTCATTTTTATTATTAGGATTTTCATTTCATTTTTTTAGAAAACAAACTCCTAGGGGTTGGGGATTTAGCTCAGTGGTAGAGCGCTTGCCTAGGAAGCGCAAGGCCCTGGGTTCGGTCCCCAGCTCCGAAAAAAAGAACCAAAAAAAAAAAAAAAAAAGAAAACAAACTCCTGGGCTGGAGAGATGGCTCAGTGGTTAAGAGCACCAGCTACTCTTCCAGAGGTCCCGAGTTCAACTCCCAGCAACCACATGGTGGCTCACAACCATCTATGAGATCTGATGCCCTCTTCTGGTGTACAAATGTACACACAGATATATACTAAATAAATAAATCTTTAAAAAAACTTAATCACATTTCAAAGAATTTTAGAATGTATAGGAATTTACTCATACTTTTAGCAAAAATGACTTGAGATATTCAAGTAAGAATTTAATCCTAACAATGGATTATCACAGTGTTGTTCATTTACTTTCATATACTACAGATCAGTAGGAACCATGCTATAGGGTACACAGCCATAGAGTAAGATGCTGCCTCAACAGACACACACACACACACACACACACACACACCAGGCAGAGGTACATAACTTTTTTATTATTTTATGTATATGAGTGTTTTGCCTTGTGTGTCTGTGCACCAAACATGCTGGTGCGACAGGAGGTGATGAGCCCCTCTCTATGTGTGCTAAGAATTGAACCCAGGTCCTTTGCAACAACAAATGCTCTGACCAACTGAGCCAACTCTCCAGGCTGTGGCACACACACACACCTTTAATCCCAGTACGTAGGAGGCAGAGGCAGTCAGATCTCTGATTTTAAGCCAGCCTGGTCTACAGAGCAAGTTCTAGAATAGCCCAGGCTACACAGAGAAAACTTATGTTAAAAAATAAACAGACATATGCAGCAGATATCATAAAGGATTAATATTATCAATACATAAGAAAATGATTATAAGTCAAGAATAAAAAGACCAACACCCATTTTAAAAATAGAGAAACAGGGGTTGGGGATTTAGCTCAGTGGTAGAGTGCTTGCCTAGAAAGCGCAAGGCCCTGGGTTTGGTCCTCAGCTCCGAAAAAAAGAAAGAAAAAAAAATAGAGAAATAGTTGACGAGTTCATGAAATCATGGAAATGGCAGAGTTATAAAATCTAAGAGAGGCTCAATTTCATTTACTAAAGTGACTTAGGAAGGACTTGGGAACTTTACAAAGTTGATAAATCTTGGTGGGCAGTAGCATTGCTGTGATAATTTGGCAATGATCTGTTATGCACTGTGAGATTTTAGGAGTAAAATATACTGACATGTTGAGTCAGGGCCCTTTCACACTGAGAATAAAGAAATATTACAGAATGGAGCAGAAGGCACTCTTGTACCACTCAGGATGGAGATGTAGTCATGTGAAGGGAAAGCACTACAGTTTTGATTAGTATGCTTAAACTGAACATATCCTTGCTTATACCTGTCAATCTGTGTTCTGCACATGCACAGGGCATTTCAGGAAAGATGCTGTAGAGACTGGTTAATGTTAAGTAGACTGAGGAATGATGATAGGAAGACTTAATTAGTCTTCACTCTATAATCCTCTATTAGAGTTGTCATTACACCATGTAATCTCCAGCCCCATTTATTGAAGGGAGGGTCTCACATACCCAGGTTGGACTGAAACTAAGGAGAGGTGCAGTTAATTTTGAATTCTAATACTTCCAAAGTGCTGAGGTCACAGGCATAACCCACCACATATGTAAATCTCTGTACAGCAGACAGCAGGAGTCTTCCCTTCCTTTGAGCTACAAAGGGAACAACCAAGTGACTCTAACCTTTAGGACTGACATCTGGGCCTCGACTGTGCTGAACTTCATGCGGAAAGACATGCTTTTCTTTCACTACTGCCAAGTTTTCTAAAGCTGTGCCATGCTCAGGTCGTGACTTTAAAAAGGATATGTTATTTATTACTTCTAAAAGTTCTGAAGAATTTTTATAAGTAGCCCAGGATTGCTCATTTCTCTGTGTAGTTTCCACTTTAAAATGATTGCACGACAAACTTCTAATCCTTCCTAATTCTTTGGACTCAGAAATATCTTCTTCACTGTCTCTGTAAATAGGATGTTTTATTCCCACAGGGTAAAATAAAGAACTAGAAACTTGAGTGTTGAATTCATCTAGTTCATGATGCTCAGAGTGATCCTGAGTGGTACTCAAGAGCTGGCCACTAATGTCACTGCTAGAGATTGGTGATAAGACCCACTCGTCATTTCTGTCTATGTGACTTTGCAAAACAGAAGGAGGAGTACCTTCTGAGATCAGGTCGCTGTTTTCAGGAGTTGGATTAGCAATTGTGTTTAAAAGGTAAGGAATATGTAAGCTTGTATTTATACCTTCCAGTTTATTTGAGGGTGAAACACTACCATAATTAATTGCATTTCCTTGGATAGATTCACTAGCATCTTCTTTGCTGTCCCCTAGCACTTCCTCACTCCACCCCAGAGACGAGTCCAAACTGCTCCCTGTGTCTCCGTAGCACTGCCCCTCTAGTGCTTTGCCAGTGTTTGCATCTTCATGGGGTCCTGAATTAAAACCTACACAGGTTCTATCACAGAATTCTGACAACAGAGTCACAGTAGCAGTGAGGGCCTCTTTAGGCTTGCCATCGGCAGACGACAGGAGTGGCAAGTGCTTTCCTGCAATTTCTCGGCAGCCTATATCCCCAGAGCTCTTCTGAACACAGGAATCATCTATAAGCACAACCTCCTTCTCCCACCTCTCTGAATCCTGGGAAAGTCTGCTGTCTTCTTGTGACATCTCATCAGTGTCACTGGCCTCAAAGTTGCTCAGATTAAAAGAAACTTCCAAGAATGGCTGTGCAGCTTTCTGAACAGTATCCAGATTTTCTCTCTCAGCACTGCTTTTAGAAACCATGTCTACAATGTCATCAGAGATTCTAGAGCTGGTACTTAGAGAAGACTCAACTTCAATTTGTTTATGTTCTATTTCTGACAGTGGTGACAGTGGTCTATACTCCGGTTCCAATGTATCTGCATCTGCCCCCTGAATACCTTGAGTGGAAAGTGACCCTTGTATACACACCTTCTCATTTTGATTAAAAGGCACTTTGCTACTGTACTGAGTGTCAGATTCTGACAATAAGTCGACACTTTCTTTACTGCTGCAGCTAACCCATACGCTGCTGTTCTTACAGAATGAAGGTGCTAAGCTTTCTTCCGGACTCCAGGACTGGCAATCATCTATCGGTTTGTCCTCACTGTATAATTCTCCCTTTTCAATACATGTTTCAAAGAGCTCTGACTTTTGTTGTACCAAAAGTTCAGACAAGTTAAAAATGTTCACATCTTCTTGGGCTTCCGGTTTGTCCTGTGTATCATTTTCATCTCTAGCAGAACAGGGAGATGACCTCTGGGAGGGTAAATACCTGGCCCACCGGCTTGTACTTCTTGTAGGATTTTCTGACTGCTGCTCACAGTGTAAATTCCCTGTGCTCTGTGTTTCAGCACAGTCTTCCTTTGGCTTAGAAGTAATCTTCAAACAGCCATGTGGTTGTATCTTAGGAACGTGTCCTGTACTCTCATCAGGCAGATCCTTCCTGGTAGTTGAGCTGGACTTCAGAAGAGCTAATATCTGGGCTTTGCTTCTGATGGTTTGTGAAACTCCAGGACAGAAAGAGTCCAAGCCATTTCTTCTCATGGGTTCACTGGCCAATAAAGAGTCTGAATATTTGGTTTCAGAACTTACAGGAAAGCAAAGTTTGTCCTCTTTACCTAGTGTGTCTGTGTTAATCGTGAAGGATGAAGAAAGAGATGATAGAGACATGTCACTTCTCTCTGTGTTCCTGAACGTGACAGGACTCTCGTTGTCTGCTGACGTAGTCGTCACATCTTTATGACCAACAGTGGAAAACAAAGGAAGTGTGTTGGAGAACGTGGGAAGAAATCTTGGGCCAGGCAAGCCAGAGTTCCCATCGCCAAGCGAGGCAGCTGGTCCACTGTTTTCAGTAACAGCCACTTTCTTTGGCATCTTATATGGTCTTTGAAAACCCTAAATAGATTAAAACAATTATCAGCTATACCATTATTTCTAAGGAAAATGTGAAATTCATTTGCTAAAAAGAATAACAAAGAACATGTATGTTTTGTCTAAGGTAAATAATATTTTAAATACGCTAAATTAAAATATAAACATGTATTAGTAAGACTTTTCTAACGTGGATTTACTTTTGTGTTAACCTAAGTAAACAATGGAGCACCATTTTAACAGCAACCTATGATAAAAAATGTACTAGTTTTAAAAATACCTTTTAATTATACATTGACATATTAGTTCCTACATAGAAACGTACAGTAGCCTTCCTTTTTAAGCCAGATGGCTGACACCCAAGAGACCGGCTGGAGGATACAAGGGTCCTTGGGCCTGACTCCAGGGCTTCTCTAGGGCCATCCGGTTCAACAGCTCTGCTTCCAGCAGCCTTAGCCTCCTCAACTGTGATTAAATACCGGTCAGTTTCCAAGTCATCTCCAGGTTTCACCTACGTTTTAAAAAATAAACATCCAAATTGCATAATTGGGTAATTTTATATATACCAGCAGGTTCCCCAGCAATGAACAAGATGCAGTGAACATTCAAGTACGTTGCTAAAGTAATCAATCAGCAAATCCTTCAACTATTGATTATCATGCACAAGTTATAATCAAAAACATATACAAGGAAATAAAACGATGAAAATGTCACTAATTGTTCATTCAGCAGTGCACACTGTGGGCTCCTGAGGTCCTTTGACACATGCTAAGAACAAAGACAAGCAGAAAGCTTCCTTTCACTTAGAACCCATACAACTAGTCAAAGCCATTAGTCATCAACTCTGTATTTTTATAAATGTTTATAGATTAGAACTTTATAATTATCCCAAATACTAAGTTCAGTTACATACATGTAATCACATTCCTAACAGAGCATTATTTAGTCATTTTATTAATTGCTTCCAATTCTAGAGTAAAACACTAAGATTATCAACTTAGAAAATACATCTTTATCATATTAAATGTTTACTAATGAAACTACTTAGGATAAAATAACGTTAGCTGCATTAATTAAACATCTACTAAGAAAATGCCTCTCCTAGTCTCTCGTCATAAATCTTAAAGAACAGCCACTATTAATGATACAAGATCTCATGACTCAGCATCCACATAGTAATAGTATAGTATTGGAATGGATTTTAGCACATGCTGTTATTAGAGAATTTCTAATTTTCAGAACAACACTGATCTGTTCTAGTTGAAGTGTGGACACAGGTCATGGGCTGCATAGGAAGTGTTTCAGGGTCTTAAAGGAGCCAGAGCATTTCTAATGCCTTCAGTCCTTTCCTTCTTCAAACACAAGAAAAACGCAGAATGTGTATTTGAGGAAATATTTAAATGGGAATAATTCCACAAAGACTATCAAACCACTGTATGAAGGCTGAGAGAGAACTCAGCAGTGGAGCATACACCTTACAGGAATGAAGCTGTCAGTTCCATCCCCAGCACAACAAAATCTCACCTAATAGAGGCCGATTCTAGAGTCACATCCTGGGTTTGATTATGAACTGCAACCACCATTCTATGTGCACAAACACACTACTAAACCTTTCTGTGCTGCACTCCTAATGTAAAAACATTATAGCACTGTCATAAAAATTAAAATGAAATGACTAAAGGCTGACAGCATAAGGTACAGCTATAATAAACAAAATATCAGCTACACCTATCAGCATCAGTACTCCGACTACACTATTAAGAATATTCACACAGGAGTATCTATTTAAGGTTTTAAATTTCAAGGAAGTGAGGTGAAGACATTAAAATACCTCAAGGCACTTAAGAAACAGGCTTTCCAAACATGTTCCTTTGTCATCATATAAAATTGCCTGTTAGAAAACAAGAGAGAAAAGTTAAAAAATTTTCAAAAGGGAAATCAAAATTTGTCATATAAGGAAATCATAACTATATATGCTCTGTAACTTGCATTTGAAAGTACATCTACTTCAAATGTTACTGCATCCACTGAGCATGGGAGCTGAGGTACAGTGTAGGAAATGCAAGGACTCAGGTGCTAAAGAGATGGCTGTGAGCAAAGCATCTATGGACAAGCAAAAGGACCTGGAGTCAGTTCCCAACACCGACGTAAAATCTCAGTATGAGCCTATGTCCACAGCAGAAGTGAGGGAGACGGAGCTAGGAGAGGCCAGTCTAGCACACTGCTGAGCTCTGGGGTCAGTGAAAGACCCAGTCTCAAATAATCAGAAGACATACGATGTGGACCTCTTAAATAGGCAAAAAATAAATAATAAAGTTACATAAATTGAACTTACAGACCTAAGGCAAAACTAGTTTTTATTTTAACAAACTAAATATTCTTTAAAACTAACGTAAATAGGGCTGTGAGATGGCTCAGTGGCTAAGAACACTGGCTACTCTTCCAGAGGTCCTGAGTTCAATTCCCAGCCTCCACATGGAGACTCACAACCATGTGTACAGGGATCTGTTGCCCTCTCCTGGCACACAGGTGTACATGCAGAGCACTCCTACATTTAAACAACTAGAGACATCATTTTCAAAAGTACAGTAAATAATCACTTCCCTACTGAAAAGCCTCCCTCAGTGATAGGTTTACAATAGTGAGTCTCAATCTGTGGGTCATGACCCCACTGGCAAACTTCTATTATAACAGTAGCAAATGTTATAAAGTAGCAATGAAATAACTTTATGGCTGGGGGGTCACACAACATGAGCTACATTAAAAGGTCATAGCATTAGGAAGGTGGAGAACCACTGCTTTACAATGACAAAGAAACAGAATAAAAACAGAATGTGAAGAGACTTAATACCTTCACTTAAGAGCACGTATTTGATCTGAAGGACATGACAGTCATTAGTACGTGCATGATATCAACTCACAGCCTAGTTTCTGTAGTAAATGCTCAAAAAGATTTAGTGGCTGGAGAGATGGCTCAGAGGTTAAGAGCACTGGATGGTCTCCCAGAGGTCCTGAGTTCAATTCCCAGCAACCACATAGTGGCTCACAACATGAGAACTGGTGCCCTCTTCTGGTGTGCAAGTATACATGCAGGCAGAACATAGTGTTCATAATAAATAAATAAATCTTAAAAAAAAAAAAAGATTTAGCTAGAGCTGGGTGATTGGGGCACACACCTTTAATCCCAGCTCTTGGGAGGCAGAGGCAGGGGGATCTCTGAATTTAGGTCAGTCTGATCTACACAGTTCCAGGACAACCAAGGCTACACAAAGACCATGTCTCAAAAAACTTAGCTAGAAAATGGGTCCTGGAGTCAAGTCTAAGCTCATGAATGACTCCAGCACTTTCATCTGGGAACGAGAGTGGGTAAGATACTTCATCTGTACCCCTCAGTAAAATAAAGACAAAATGCTTACCCTGTAGGAGAGTCGTGCAAATGAAATTAACATGCTGAAAGCATCACGACCAGCTCATAGTAAAATTTTTAACTCAAAACAAATTGAAAAATGTTTACTTACTGAACTTTCACAATGTGCAAAAACACATTATGAAAATGTCTTTTTCACATCATGGTAATGTGTGGCCATAACTGACACTTTATTATCAACAGAGTTTTCTTAATGCTCGATCAAAAGGCAAGAAGACATCTGTTACAGGTCGTAGTCAGCTGCTTGGCACTTACCTTGCTGCCTAACTGAGTGGTCTTCAAAACTCCATCTTGCCACACTTTGGACTTCTTCATCTTTTGATGAGTATATAGGACCTTATTTCCAAAAGTAAGGAGACATCATTGCCACTTGCACACATTTAATATCATATAGCTTACAGGGAATATAAAAATAAACATGCTCTTAATCAAAATAATAGGACATGTATCATCACAATAACAATATCAGTGAAGAGCTGTGGCTCAACTATAAACTGCAGGCTTAGCGTCATGAGACCCTGAGTTTAACACCCAGCATAAAAAAATGGGGGGAAAACAATTTTAAGGACAGGAAGACAACTGACTAGCTGGGTAGTACTAAAAGGTAAGAAAAAATGGCAAGTAGAAGTCTTTAAGTTAAGCGAGCATCAAAAATCATTTTAAACTGCCACATCGTCAGTGGGAAGGAACCACAGCTACAGGTTACCTACACGTCTTATTCAGAGCTCTCTGAGTACAGCCCAAAGCTCACAGCTTCCTCAACTGTCACAGCTTGTGAGGTCAGAACAACTTCACACTGCTCTTAACTTTAGATTCCGCCTCCATCAGTGGAAGAACGGAGTTCCCAACCGTTACATATGGTGCTAGATTCAATGACAGATTGAATCCAGAAACAAGTGTGAAAATCCAGCTATTACTGCATCAAATGCTAAAAAAATGTAAGGGAAAAAATTGTCTAGCAATGCATGGGCTGGAGAATTAGCTCAGCTGGAAATTGTCTTCCTCACAGGCATGAGGACCTGACTTTGAGCCCCAGAATCTGCATAAAAGGCCAGACATGGTAATGCATCCTAAGTGGATACAGGGTGCCTAGGATCTGCAGTCAATCTAACCTCACTGGTAAGCTCCAGGCCAAAGAGAGACCTTGTCTCAAAGGAGCTGGATGGCATTTCTGAGGATGGCACATACACGCACATACATACACACACATTAGTAATCTTCAGAAAATATCTAACAATGTTACTCTGGCAAATGTTTTCTCCTAGTGTAGTTATTACTTGGAAATTTTATTTACTTATCATTAAAAATGCAATTTACATTAAAATGTACTTTTTTTTAGTATTTTTAAATGTTTTATGTCTAGTATAAATAATAAGATAGAAGCTCTACACACCAATGTTATTTAGGGACTTTGATATTTTTTTTTTCTTTTTTTCGGATCTGAGGACCAAACCCAGGGCCTTGCGCTTGCTAGGCAAGCACTCTACCACTGAGCTAAATCCCCAATCCCGATATTTTTTTATTGTACAAAAAAGTCTTAAGACCAAATAATGTGTTGCTATAGACGGAAGTGCCATTGACAGGTCTTGAAGTGAAAAAGATTGTTTCCAATGAAGTTTTAACAAATGACTTCTATAGAATATACAGATAATAAGTAGGAATTAGGTTTCCCAGATAAACCTCAGTACCATATCTGGGACACAATTATACTAGAAAACTAATCATTATCTGATGTTCGAACTTAATTTTATACCCTGTTTTTTCTTGTTTTGAAGATTCTGGTAATGCTAACAAGATACTTGAAAGGGACAGGAAGAAATAAAAGGAGAGGAAGGAAAAAAATTTTAAAAATTAGTCAGACTTAGGGGCTGGGGATGCAGCTCAATTAGTACAGTGTTTGACCAATTGTGTCTTCACGAGACTGGTTTTGGTCTCTAGCACCACATACACAGGATGTGGTGGTTTAAGCCTGTGATCCCAGCACTTGGGAGAAAAAGGCATGAGGATCTGAAATTCAAGGTAATCCTCAACTTCATTTAAGGCCAGTATGAGATACATAAAATCCTGTCTCTTATCCCTCTCCCACAAAAAGGAAAATTATTAAGACTTACAATAAATTCTTGACATTCCATTGTTTCTTCTGAGATTATAAAATAGTCAGGTCCAGAAAATAATCAGTTTTTATTCAACATTTATAGCTTCTAAAATGAAAAACAGCAGAGAATTATCAATCAACCCTGATAAAAAGAATAAGTATCAAATACAAAGTTCTTCAATAAATCTTGACTAGAAACAGAAACCAAAGAATTCCAAGACTATCAAGCCATCAAGAGAAACAAAAGTGTATCGGTCATGGAGGACACAACTTTGAGACACCACACAATGGAAAATATAGGTAAAACTAAGTAAAATTGACAAAGTTACTAATATTCTGTACACACCTCTCCAGGTGCCTTTGCTATATATCAGAAAATGGATTGTTTTTTCCTTCAATATGTATTGCTCCTTAGAACCCAATTTCAATTTATTTTCCTAAATCATACTTACCACAAGATGGCCCCCTTGTGTTTTAAATTTTTTCTGTTAGAGTAATCCTTATGTATACAAGAACTGGTTTCAGGACCACAAATATCAACATCTGGAACCTTCCACTTGCATTCACACATAAAATGTCAGGTTTTTTTAGCATATAATATAGGAGCGTGTACACATTCTCTAACATAAATTAAGTCATCTCTAGATTATTTATACCTAGTGAGTTGTAAATGATATGCGAATAGTGATTAAACTGTATTATTTAAGTAGGCATGGTGGCATGCCTGACTTAGTGGAACACACCTTTGATTCCAGTACACAGGAGGCATAGTCAAGTGGATCTCTGTGACTTCAAGGTCAGCCTGGTTGCCTGGTCTATCTACCTACAGGGCTCCAGGATAGTCAGGGATAACTACAGAAGAAACGAAGAAGAAAAAAATGATAACTAAAAAAAAAATCTGGGGCTGGTAAGATCCTGAGTTCAATTCCCAGCAACCACATGGTGATTCACAACCATCTGTAATAGGATCTGATGCCCTCTTCTGGTGTGTCTGAAGACAGCTACCATGTACTTATATATAATAAATAAATCTTTTAAAAAAATCTGTATGCACAGTACTAACAGGTTTTTTTTTCTATTTTCCATCTGAACACAGATACAGAAATTACAGATATAGAGGGCTAACTATACCTTAGTCAGTACAGCAAAGTATCCTAGGACCAAATATACATATGATTCCTCTGCAAGGAATTTTTCTTTCGTTTACCCAGTGCTAAGGGCTGACGACAAGGCCTTACGTAAATTAGGTAATAGTGCTTACACGTGTCCAGCCTTTGTGTGTGTTTAAAATAGGATCTGGCCAAGTTGCACAGTCCTGCTCTGGCCTCTGGAATAGCTGGACTATTACAAGCAATACTCCAGCACACCCAGGAAGAGAAATCTCTTAGACAGTGGTGCTGCACCTACTTTAACTATCCTGATAACTGGTTAAAAATATAAGGTCAAATTTTGAAATCTTGAAATCATCGATGGTGAACTGAAAATCGATGCCAAAGCAACACACACATGAGCACACATATCTACAAGTGGTTCCAGGGACATGACGTGACAACTAGCTATTACTAACTGGTAACATTTCAGGTCCAATTCTTAATCTATTACATTAGAAAGTCTGGCTCTGGAGCCCAACACACTGTTCTCACAAGTCCTCACCAGTGAAGGGTGGCTCCCAACCCGGAAACAGTATGCGCAGAGGCCTGATCCTTAAGCAGCATAGAAAAGGGAAAGCACTAGAGAATGAGGATGAGGCAGGAGTCATCAGTAATCGGATGTATATGATCTTCTGTTATGCTGAGGAGAGCTTTCCATGAAAACAGCAGGAAGCCGTGGCATAACCTTGCTTTTAAAGAAAAGCTGACACAGTAGCTCAGAACAGCACGGCCCAAACCAGTAAAATTTCCAAACCACAAATAACAGTACAAATACCTAAAAGAAACATAGCTTTACTTGCCAGGACTTGACAAATCAAGGTTTTGTGTCACTAAATAATAATGGACCCTTGGTCCTTTATCAGCCCCAAAAACAACCACAACCGGGATGGGCCTCGACAGTGACCGCCTCACCCTGCATTCTAACGGCGTCTCGTGGGCGGTTTCTGTGGAGGCGAAGTCAGTGTCCAGTGCTCTCCCAACCGCGCCAAGTCGCCCAGTCTATTAACCCTTCATTGCCTAGAACACCAGAAAGTATCCATTTCACCTGCTCGATGACATGAACTCCACTTTCGAATTTCTCCCGCGAACTTGAGAGACGTCATCAAGCAGGGACGTTGCGGCTGAGGCCCCACCGCCACCGTTCGCAAACTACCAATGGAATTCCGCATCCGAGCGCAGTCAACGCGCTTCCCACACCCCCCAGGTCCCGCCCCCGAGATGCGTCGCCTGTGACGTCAGTGACGGACACAGAGCCTCGGACCCGGCCTTCTGTAGTGGGCTGAGAGAAGCGCGTCGCTGGTCGGATGACGCAAATTTCCGCCGCCTGCTAGGGTCGGGAGACGGAAAGCGTGGAAGAACGCAATCGCTGACCGTGGATCTGAGGACGTGCACGGAGTAAGTCACAAGTGGCCTGTAGATCCTCTCAGACCGGGTGAGGTGGAAGCTCCTCTCAGTCTGGTATCCTGAGGTCCATCCTACATCTGTGGTCGGGTTCACCCCGCCCCCCTCGCCACTGTTCCGTTGGTTCGGCTACGTACTCTGTGCGCACGCGCAGTTCCCTGGCGGCCCTTGCAATTCGGATTGTAGTACGGAGGGGGCGGGCCGATCTTGGTGTTGGGGTGTTGGGGTGTTTGGGGCACGCCCGGCTTCTGGAAGAGTCTGCGGAAGTAGGGTTGCTCAGGGGATCTGTGGGTGGTAGACAGGTTGTCTGCCCAAGGACATCAGCTGTGAGAACTTGCATTTTAGAATTAAGTCTTTTGCTAGTCTTTCACCCTGTCGGCCCTCTACAGAAAATGCCTAAGGATAAATGATGAATTAAAGTTCTGAGTACATTTATGAGAAACTAAGGGAAAATATGAGTAGAGATTTCATTGAAAATGGAAGTCCTCAGGAAGTAAGACTACCTTTTATTAGTCTTTCGAAGCTGGGCGGTGGTGGGAAATCGAATGGCTTGCTAAAACATTCACACTAAAAGATTCATTTGAAGCAAAGTTGCAGGCCACTAAGGGGTTTGCTGTGACTACAACTTTGGCTCTCAATCTTTTGGGTACACTTCTTTTTCTTCATATCCTGAAAAATGTTATCGTCGAGTTCCTTTGGAAATTTTACATGTATTAATGGAAAGATTTTGTTTGTGACTTTACAAGCAAAACCTATGATTTTAAAATTTTTTGAATTTTTTATTACATGTAGCATAGCTTACATCCAGATTATGGCATTCAGTCTTTGAGCAGTGTTACAACTTTTAACTTGTTGAAAACATAAAGATGAAAAACCATGTTTGCCCAAGTATGTCATTCCCTGACCAGTATATATTAACATTCATTTCAACTTTCTATTGTATATTGATCTGGTCTTTCTCCTTTAAACGGATTTGTCCTACTTAAGTTCATTCGCCATAGTCATTTATATTTGTGAAAGCATGGTTTTGCCTTTTCTTTAAAAATCTGTCTTATAACATTTCATGGATTCCTAAGGTTTCTTTAAACTCCCAGAAGTGTCAGGGATTTCAGATTAAGAATTCCTGGGTCAGAATATACTGTGGATGGTGACAAGGTGGGGAAGCTTCTACTAAAAGGTAGACAGTGTAAGAGAAACATCAATGCTTGCTTACCTACCTAGCTTTCACTAAAGTATATAACCTTTCAGGCTCCCTTAAAAAGTTGAAAGAAGGGCTGGACAGATGGCTCAGTGGTTAAGAGCCCCAACTGCTCTTCCAGACGTCCTGAATTCAATTCCCAGCAACCACATGGTGGCTCACAACCATCTGTTACGGGATCTGATCCCCTATTCTGGTGTGTCTGAAGACAGCTACAGTGCATTTATATTTAATAATAAATCTTTTTTTTTTTAAAAAAAAAAGTTGAAAGAAACTACCAAGTAATCAAGATTTAAACCATGTATGTGAATAGCTGGCATTGCTACACAGTAAGTTCCTTGTTCCGAGACCGTGGGTTTTGTGGATGGATTTTGCTTGTTTGTTTGATTGTTTGGAGGCAGGGTTTCTCTAGCTCTGGCTCTCCTGAGCTCTGTAACTCACTCTGTAGACCAGGCCAGCCTCAGACTCAAAGATCCACCTGCCTCTGCCTCCCGAGTGCTGCTGGTATTAAAGTTGTGTGACATCACACCCATTTAACAGTATATTATACACCAGGACCCCCCCCCCAAAAAAAGATAAGGAATTACTAATGTTGCAAATTAAGGAATAACCTTCACGGGCTGGAAAGATGGCTTAGCCATTAAAAGCTAGGCTCATTACCAAAAATAAGAAATAACCTTCACAAACCACATCAGTGTTATGGACAGGTAACACCTGTATCCTTCTGGAAAGGATAGGTGACTTCTGGTGCATATTATAAACTCATTATGTTGTAATAGCAGTTGTAGAAAACATTAAATGTGGATAAGAACCATTTTGAAGATCAGATTGATAGGATTTAGTGACTGGTGAAAAAATAACACAGCATCATGCTTTCCACAGCAAGCCCCCCCCCCCTTTTTTTTAAGATTTATTTATTTTGTTTATGAGTACATTGCAGCTGTCTTCTGATACCAGAAGAGGGCATCAGAGATCCCATTACAGATGCTTGTAAGCCAGCCTGTAGTTGCTGGGAATTAAACTCAGGACCTGTGGAAGAGCATCAGTGCTCTTAACTGCTGAGCCGTCTCTCCAGCCTGAGAGTCTTTTTTTTTTTTTTTTTTTAACTTATGTAATATATGTGTGTATGTCTGTCTGTGCACCATATGCCCACAGAAGTCAGAAGAATGCTTTGGACCCCCCCCTTGGACCCAGAGTTACAGGAGGTTGTGAGCTTTGATGTCAGTGCTAGGAACTGAACGTGTGTCCAGGGCAAGAGCAATAAGTGTTCTTAACCACATCTCTGCAGACTTCTCCACAGCTGCATTTTCTAAAGTGCTTAAATTACATTTTTTTATTTCATCTTCACAGCAACTATTATATAGATAAGATTTGTGTCTACATTTTCTGGAACACAATAATGAGAAAACTTGGTCCAAATACATACAGACATGGCTTGTGGTCAACTTGGTTGATCATAGTGTTAGCATTAGTGATGATAAATAGTTTTTGGTCGCAAAGAATACATTTCCTTTGTAATGTGTGGGATGGCAATATAATTATTCATTACTACAGGACCTTGGGAAAGTACAAACAGGGTTGGGAATATAGCAAGGGCTGAGGAATAGTTCAGTGGTAGGATACTTGCCTAGGATGTGGAAAGCCATGGGTCTAATCCCTGTTCCCAGCATCAAGGAGAAAGACAGACAGACAGACAGATAGAAAGGTTAAAGATGAGGGAGCTCTGTAACCAAAGTATAGCCATGTAAGTAACTGGTTTTCTTTAGGCCTGGAGTAGGGAAGCTGAATTGTTCCATCGTTTGTGTGACTTTGTTTGGTCTATAACTTTTTCTAAATTGAATGTGTATTTAACCATCCTGAACTGGAATATGCTAAGCTACAAAAGTAATCCTTAAGAGAAACAGGAAGGATGGCCTCTGGGTTAAGATAGTGGAGTGATAACTTGAAAGTCTTTGTTTTTGCAGTTCTGTCGGCACTGCTTTAGATCTGGTAGCTGAAGAGGCGTGTACTGTAGATTCCACTATGCCTTAGATCAGAGGCTCTCAGCCTTCCTAACGCTGTGACCCTTTAATACAATTCCTCATGTAGTACTGACCCCCAAGCATAAAATCATCCTGTTGCTGCTTCCTGACTGTAATTTTGTTATAAATAGTAATGTAAATATCTGATATGCAGCATATCTGATATGTATGCCCCAAAGATATCTGACCTACAGGTTGAGAACCACTGCCTTAGATGGTGGGCTTTGACTGGGAAAAGAACTCGAAAACTGGAGGTCTGCCCTTTATAGTTAACAGCTAGCAGTGGAGCCTGCTCTGATCATTGTAGTCTGTATTTATATTTGTTTATACTTTACCACGTTAGAAAAGAAGTGAAATGCTTCGTACCGACATTCAGAGTACTGCCATTGAGTGCCTCATGAGTGCTAGGGTTTAGGTGCGTGCCACCATGCCTCGCTACAGGTACTTTTAAATATGTGTAACTACCTCACAAATATGTAGTGATCTGCCTCTGCCTCTATATATTTGTATTATAGTGAGGTAGATAGATAACAAAACTCTTAATTCTAGATAGCGGTGAGCATAGAACGAAAAGTTTGGAGATAGTTCAGATTGGGATCAATGGGACTGTTTTAGCTTGGATGAAAGAAAAGGCCTCTCTTACACAGTACATTCATTCACAGACATTCACAGACATTTCACAGACATTCACAGATCTGGGTAAATAACTAAAGCATACAGGAGTATTAGGGGAAGACACAGCAGGAAATGGATTGTAAGAAAATAGAGTAAAAGCAAGCTTACTATTAGGGAAGGTCTTGGAATAGTTCAAGTGAGACGTGATAATAACTTGGACCAAGTAAGTTTTTAGAAATAAGTGTTAATGTTCAGGATGTATTTAAAGCCAGTGCTAGTCTGACTGCTGGTGAATTAACTGTAGAGTATGAGGGAAGGAGCTGAGACTGCTTTCTGATCTCAGGGTTTTATAGTTGGTATTATTTTGCAAAGGGTAAAAATCTTCAATTTCTGGTGGATCCAGGAAAAGAAAACTTAAAGCCGGATGAAGAGGTTAGGTAGTAAGCGTTGGGATTAGGCAGACACAGAGCTCGTTGATAGGAATAAAAGCCTGACAGGATAGAATGAGGCCTCTGGTTATACAGCATTCACCTTTCTTTTAAAGTACTTATCAGGTACTTGTATACTTTCAAAATTTGCACTTGCCGTACCAGCTTTGACTCGATAAAAACTAGCATGTAGTTATGAGACGAGATGCATCACAAGGACTTAATGATCTCCTCTGCAGCACGAAGGCTCAGGTGACAGGGGCGTAGTTACAATAAGCTGCTGTAGAAACCTCATCTGATTGTTTTACTCTTTCAGAATGGAAACTGAAAACCAAAAAACCATGGAAGAAAGCACTGAGAAGAGAAAAGAAGAAAAAAAGAAGCGATCACGGGTTAAGCAGGTGCTTGCAGATATCGCTAAGCAGGTGGACTTCTGGTTTGGAGATGCAAACCTTCACAAGGACAGGTTTCTGCGAGAGCAAATTGAAAAATCTAGAGATGGATGTAAGTTTCTAATTTAAGTCCCTGTAATCTATTGTCCTAATTCATATAAAAATTTCCAACTCAGGTTTGCATGGGGCATGTATGTCTATATATAAGATGCATACACAAAGAGAACCTGTGTATGCACTTACATGCACACATACTCTATTACCTTTTTTTTGCATAAACTAGATGTGGACATTTCCCTTCTGGTGTCTTTTAACAAAATGAAGAAGCTGACAACTGATGGGAAGCTAATAGCCAGAGCACTGAAGAGCTCATCTGTTGTAGAGGTAAGTAAGCCCCATTTCATTACACACCAACCACATCCAACTGACTACCAACTTTATTCAGCTTTTTCCTTTTTTATAAAAGTTGGACTTAGAAGGGACCAGAATCAGGAGGAAAAAACCCCTAGGAGAGAGACCAAAGGACGAGGAAGAACGCACGGTATATGTGGTAAGAAACGACACAGACACAAGTTTTAATTCTAGTTTTCCACTTTATTGGTAAAATGGAGGAACTTTATTCATAGGATGTCTGATTTATTACAGGAGTTGCTCCCAAAAAACGTTACTCACAGTTGGATTGAGAGAGTATTTGGGAAATGTGGCAATGTTGTTTACATAAGTATTCCACATTACAAGTCTACTGGGGATCCTAAGGGATTTGCCTTTGTGGAGTTTGAAACAAAAGAGCAAGCAGCAAAAGCCATTGAGGTATGTACTTCTCTCTGTGGGACCTGAAAAGTAAGAAAGACAAGATTAGCAAGAATAACTTAAAATTTTTGCAATTGTTCTCAGTTTCTGAACAACCCACCAGAAGAAGCACCCAGAAAGCCTGGCATATTCCCCAAGACGGTGAAAAACAAGCCCATCCCTTCCTTACGAGTAGCTGGTGAGTGCTTACTTGGCCAAAGTAAATAGTAAATAAGTAATAAATAATAAACTATGGCTGTAAATAGAAATGACGTTGTTGCAGAAGAGAAGAAAAAGAAGAAAAAGAAAAAAGGCAGAATAAAGAAGGAAGAGAGTGTGCAGGCTAAGGAGCTGGTTGTGGACAGCAGCAGCTCGGGTGTGAGTAAAGCCACGAAGAGACCTAGGACAGCCTCTGAGGGCTCTGAGGCGGAAACCCCAGAAGCTCCAAAGCAACCTGCAAAGAAGAAGAAGAAGCGGGACAAGGTGGAAACCGGCGGCTTACCTGAGTCAAAGGCAGGGAAGCGGGAGAGAAGCAGTGCTGAGGACGAAGACTGCCTCCCACCAAGGCCAAAGCTAAAGAAGAGGGCTCAGAAGGATGGGGGTGGCCCAGCTGCTTCTGAGGTCTCCAAGGAGCACAGAGGTAGGTACCCTCCCTCACTGGACTACACAAATGCTTCAGCTGCTTCACAACAGCGGTCTTACGGAAATCTTTCTTTTTAGACTTGGAATTCTGCTCTACGGAAGAAGAGAAGGAGCCGGGAGACAGGAAAGGCGACTCGCTCTCCAAGGGGAAGAGGAAGCATAAGAAGAAGCATAAGGAGAGGCATAAGATGGGCGAGGAGGTGATACCGCTGCGGGTGCTGTCCAAGTAAGTGCCCGTTCCTTCTCCGTGCCACCGACACACTCCATCACCATTGCTAAAGTGCAATTCCAGTGTGTGCTCAACAGAGTTGCAGATTAGCAGCAGTGACGGCCTTGGTCCTCATGCCGCCCAGGGAGTAAGCAGGAGCCACCACACTCAAACCTGGAAGCACTTATTTTAAAGGCACAGCGAGGGCCTCCATGTTAAAGTGAAGGAGGCCCCTTACGCAGACTCCAGTGAGGTTCTTAAAGGCGTGAGGATAAAGGAAAACTTACCATCACCCAAACATGGAAGCACTTACTTTCTTCGTTCCAAAGCAAGGACAACCACGTTTAAGTGGTGGGAAGCCCAGTCTTTATACTTACGAAGTTGCCAGGCTCTTGACTGCAGCATTTTAAAGAGAATGGTGAACAGTTTGAAGACACCCCCACTGAAACATGGAGGCAGGTGATCCCATGTTAAAGCAGAGGGGACTCCCACCAGACGCCAAGGTGTTCACTCCTCCAGGGAACCTTGAGTTCACTTCTACTAAAACATGGCAGCACTTACTCTTCAATGCGACAGAAAGCATTCCCATGTTAAAGTGGAAGGGAGCCCGCCCGCCCGGCAGCTTCTTAGAGGAGCGCTGGCTCGGAGCCGTGAAGGGACCAGGCTGCAGACTCACCTTACCTTGGTGACCTGCTTTCTCGCTCTCCTCGGAGGGTGGAAGACGGCGACTTTAGACCTGGTATTTATACGACTCCCAGCTCCTGCAGTCCTTGGGCTTTCTATGTGGAGAATCGGTTCAGGGCCTTTGTTATTTTAATGTATCAGCTCCCAGGGAAAGTAGATCCTGGGGCTCCAGGGTAGGTCTCGGTTTTTTTCTTCCCCTTTTTTGAAGTAAACAGATGTCAATGTTAACTGTTAAAACCATTACCACAAGATATCCTCCTCTTTAAAAAAAATCCCCTATCTGCCTGTTTGATGGCACAGATTAGGGTAACAATGAGCACCCCCACAGAGCCCGGGAGGCTTTGTGCTTCTCTGGGGGAGCCCTGGCTGCCTGAAGACACATCTACATGTTAAATGTATGTA
Organism: Rattus norvegicus; assembly: GCF_021556685.1. Classification (NCBI taxonomy): domain Eukaryota; kingdom Metazoa; phylum Chordata; class Mammalia; order Rodentia; family Muridae; genus Rattus; species Rattus norvegicus. The sequence goes on along the minus strand of NC_141535.1, from coordinate 218,184,482 downwards.
AATAAATAAACTGCTGTCACGGGCTGTTTTTTTCTTCTCAGAAATTCCTTTTGAATTAAGTAAATCCTAAGGAATGTTATCTCTCAAATTGGAAGCAATTTGAGAAATCTTTGAATCCCAGTCTCTTACCTTTTCCACAAGTTGCCTGATTTAGTAATTGTTACTTCAGGGAAGTGACTCAAAAGTGATTTTACAATTGAATATTAGAAACAACTAGGAAACTCCTCAAGCATTTTCCTTGAGTATTAAGGAAGAGAAACTTCCTTTGTGTGTTTGCAAGATAGATTTATGGCTTAACAAATGATGTAAATGTGTGCCTTAAAAAAGGAAAGTGGGAAAGACTTGGAGTTACTGTGAGCATTATGTCTAGTCAACCTCAGGTTTCTGACTGGGTCGTCTTGTCACTATAGTAGTTCAATTTTTGTTTTACAGGACTGAATGGATGGATTTGAAAAAAGAGTATTTGGCACTGCAAAAAGCTAGCATGGCTTCTCTAAAAAAAACAATATCTCAAATAAAATTGGAGTCGGAAATGGAGACAGAGTCCAAAGCGCCTCGTAAGTCTGCAGTGGGGACTGAAAGGGTGAAGCTCATGCAGTGTCATTTGGCTATTTACACCAAAGAGCAGGCTTTAGTCTATAAATGTTTTCAAGGGTGGCTTCATAGCAGTGATAGAGTGCTTCCCCAGTTTAAGCTGAACCATTACCAAAGAAATTTTTTAAGAAAAGACAAAAATGTGAAGGTTTATATTACCCAGTAAGTTTTAACCGCCTGCCTACTCTTTCCCTACATCCCCTGTGAGCTCACTCCAGAGTGCCTAGAGGGAGGAAGAGCGACTGCAGGTCTACTGGGCGATGTGCACCAAGTGGGAACATATTAAAGCATATTCTCACTTGCTGTAGTATTGGTAAAGATGTTAAGTTCTTATAAATTATACAAATACAAATTCTCGCATTTGAGTAGTGTGCTTTGATTATTCTTATGTTTATATTGGCATATATCTATTCAACTTTTAGTCTTTGGTTTAGATGTATAATGCGTTTTATTCCATATTGATTCCAATGAGCAATGTGATTCCTTAATACTAATTTCCAGTTGCACGAGTTCTCAGTTCCTTAAGTTAGCCTGAGAAGTCTCTGCTGTTGGAGGATGGTGCTTCTCATGTGAAATGTGAGGGGTGAGGAAGTTACCTGTGCCTCTTTCCTCTCACAGCAGCAGGCAGTGGTCAGCAGTGCTCCACCCAGGAGAAGGTCAGTGCACAGGGCCCGCAGTTCGTGACTGGAGTGATCGTGAAGATCCTGAGCGAAGACCCTCTCCCAGGCAGGAAACAAGTCAAGGTAATACTTATGAACCCCATGTGACATGTTTTCAAAATAGTATGGAAACAAAACAACTCTAGTCAGAATTTGTACCTCTCTGTAAACTGCTAAGAGAGTCCAGGGTAACTCTGACAACTCTTAGCTTTACTCTGAATACCAAAATTCCTCAGGATAGAAGCCTGAACGCCTGCCTTTCTTGTTTCCCTAATGGTTGGTGACTGTACTTCCGTGGAAAATGATAGTGATTTGACCTTGGAGTTGTTGAGATATGTATTCAGTGTTAAGCCTTGAAGAGCTTTTCATCGATAAAGATATTTGATGGCATGTTTTGTTTGTTGGTTGGCAGGATTTTTCAAGACAGGCTTTCTCTGTATTCCTGGCTGTCCTTGCACTCACTCTGTAGACCAAGCTGTATTTGCCAACCCCAGGTTCTATTAGCTTACATCTGAAAACATGGTAACAATACAGAATGTAGCTTAATAACCTGACAGTAAGCAAATGCTGTGCAAGCATGGAGGCCTGGACTCAGTCCCAAGCACACAAAGGAGAATTTGGTAATGCAACAGTTGAAAGTCCTGTTGTAATTACTTAGTTGTTCTGAAACAAAAACTGAGCTCTGTTGCTGTCACTGATTACCAGATTAATTTGTCATTATATGGGTTTTTAATTAGGATATTAGCCTGACTTTATAATGGATAAATTGTAAATGCCTTTTGAACTGTGGTACTCTAAACTATCTGAAAAACTGATTATAAAACTCTCACCACGAATAGGAAACCCATTACAGTTTCATCAACTCAGTGCAGACTGGTCTCTTGCTGTGTCTTACGTAGTAATGATTAACTGGGTAACAACATTGGAAGGCTCTCAGGTCTCATTCTCTCTCTCTCTCTCTCTCTTTTTTTTTTTTTCCTTGATTGATGAAGGAAACATTTTTCAGTATGGAAGTTCCTGTCTTACAGAGCATGTGTTAAGGGTGAGCTTCTGTCTTCTAGGCCTGCAGTTCTCTTGTCCGTCACAGTTAAAGGATACACTCTTTTATCCTACAATAGCTAAAGTCTCAATTTTTTTTCTAAAACATTTTAAAAGAATTTGAGTTATTGTGCCTAGAAAATTCTATTCTATACTAAACAGTTTCTTTATTTCTTTAGTTTTAATGAGTGACATTTAACAATAAGATTACTGTAACATTCCTGCATAAATGCAGTGTGTTCTGTGGAGAACCTGGTGTGAGGAAAAAAACTTGATTAAGAATGCAGGAATCTCCTTAATTAGAGCTCACAGCAGGTGTTCTAGGTAAAACTCTTCCTTGCTGGGTGACCTCAGCTTGCTTAGAAAAGGTTACTAAGGTATTTTATCTAAAACTGAGAGCTGTTGGGCTGTGTTCCAGTAAACCTCCCCAAGAGCCTTCAGTTTCTGTCCGTTATTGTACAATGTTGAGAGCTGGTTCTCTGTGTTCATTCACACGTGGTGTTGTGTAGGTGAGTGCGACTCAGCTTCTCCAAGCCTCTCCTCCTTGTATTTTCCTCTTCTTCGTACTAACCTCCTTCCAGCTTGCTGAGCGATGGGCCATTTCTGTTCAACTGTACAAGAGTTCCCTCAGCTGATCCCCTTGTCAGTTCATATTTTAAAGTCACATTCAAGAGGATGAGCTACAGTAATTTGCCATACGTTGTTAAATTGCTTCTCATTTATGTGTAAATGTATTTGAAGAGTAGTTCTGTATATTTTAGAAATATTTTATATATTTACCCATCAACTAGAGAGTAGCTTGATAGAATGCATTTTGTAACCTCTGGTTACATTCGTTTATTGTCAGACATTGTTAAGGTGATTTTTAAGTTTTCATGTTTCTTTCCTGTATAGGATATTTTGGCCACAATCTCAGAAGTTGTTTACATTGATTTGCTAGAAGGAGATACTGAATGCCATGCCCGATTCAAAACCCCAGAGGATGCTCAGGCAGTAATGAATGCACAGACTGAAATTAAAAAGAAGCACAGTTGGAACCTCGAGATCCTTTCTGGTAAAACCCAATTGTGTTTCTGGTGAACACTTATTATTGTAGGGGATTCTTTTACTTGTTCTGCACTGGGCTAATGAACCTCTTCCCCCAAACACTCGAGCTGGTGGTCAGAGCTTTTGCTTCTTTTTAAGGTGATCATGAGCAGAGGTACTGGCAGAAGATTTTGGTAGATAGACAAGCCAAACTTAATCAACCTCGGGAAAAGAAAAGAGGCACAGAAAAGGTAAGGAGTCGTATGCATCTTCTGATGGTAATAAATGAGGATGAGTTCACTTGTATTTCCTCTTAGAGAGTACTGCTTCAGACTGAAAAAGAATGCAGATTTCTCCTGCTTTTGGAGTAGATGGAGTTAAGATGCTTTCTCACAAGGATCCATAACTGTGATTGCATTTTAAGTGGACCCAGTCCTGATTCAGAGCTGCTAGGCTTTGTAGGTTGTGGATAAGTGCCTGTAGAAAGATTTTCTTCTGTACAGGCTTGACACATGTGAAGTTTCTGATGGCCACGTTTTTTATGATAAGTGGCACCAGCAAACTGAAATAATTAAAACAAACTGATTCATTCAACAGTTTTATTTCTATGATAATTAATGTAATATGTTGCTCACTGAGAATGACATTTATTCTATGAAAGCAGATGATTGTTCTTTTAAATATTGTTGTAGTAGAAGGGCTTAGAATAGACTGTTAAGAACTTTGAAAGCCATGGTGCAGATTTCCTATGCATATTGGCTTGGTGTGTTTTTTCATTTTCCTCCTTTGGCATTGATGATGATTGACAGGACACTTGCCACTGTTAGGTTTTGTCAAGTTTTTTTCTTGAGTGGAGACAGGGAGGCCTCCTTCCTTCCTTGAGGCTCTTTCTTCTTGAAGGTGTGAATTTCAAAACTAGTTCAGATGGCAATGTAGTAATCCAGAACAGATAGGTAATATTTATTCTTCTAATTAGTGTGAGGGTTTGTTTGAATTGGCTATATTTTTTTGAACTAGTCATTAAAACATTTTATTTTTAATCTTAAAACCTTTTTATTTTATGTATATGTGTACACTGTCACTGTTCTGGTGTGTCCAGAAGAGGGCATCAGATCCCATTACAAATGAGCCACCATGTGGTTGCAAGGAGTTGAACTCAGGACCTCTGGAAGAACAGTCAGTGCTCTTAACCATTTCTCCAGCCCTATTTTTAATTTTTAAATTCTTTATTAATCACTTTAGTCTCAAGCAAAGAAGTGCTTTACCTAGCATTTTGTAAAGTTAAACTGGGATAACAACAAAGCAGTTACTCTTTATGAGTTAACATGCTTCATTATCAGGGATGTTGGCGTGATCTAGATAGGAACAACTGAAGCTAGCTGCCTTCACAGTTTGAAATTCAATGGAGCTGCCACCCAGCTAGAAGAAAGGGAACCACAGCTAACCATTTGCTAATCTCACTTGTTTTCTGGTGCTGGAGATTGAACTCAGCTCCCTGAGGGTGTTAAGGAGTGCTTCCTCTACCTCTGGACTACCTGCCACAGCTGATGCTCTCTGTGCTCCTGCAAACAGAGCAGTAGGCGTGGATAACGCATTCCTGTTCTCCCTTAGCTTGCTTCTAAGCAGTGCCAGTGTGGCACAGAAGATTAAACCAGGCCGCTGTCAGATCCACTTAAAAATTCAGAAGTGCAACATTTTAGGCTAAAGTAATGGGAATTATTAAGTACATAGAGAACAATGACAAAATTTCAGTGATTATGACATAATTCCTTCCTTATATGACAGCTCATTGATTCCATGAGTTAAGGACAAAAAAAAAAGAAAACAAACAAACAAAAAAACGCAAGCAGATCAACAGAAAGTGTGTTTACTCTCTGCACAGATGTTTGCATATGGCAATCAGGCAAATGTAAATGAACTCAGGATTACGAACATAGGAAACTATGACTTGATTTTCTGCCCCAGGTCTTGGTGGGATGTGCTTTAATTTTCACTTCTTGGAAGCCAGGAATCAGCCAAGGCTCAAGGCTTTGCGGTGCTGGGTGAGGGTTTTTTTATTTCTTCACTTCAGCTGTTTAAATATTCTTTAATACTTTTAATTAATTATTTTTACATTTCATGTAGATGTGCCTGTGCCACAGCATGGAAGTTAAAGGGCAGCTTCTCCTCTTGTCATGTGGGTCCCAAGGATGGAACTCCTGTTGTCAGGCTTTGAAGGAAGTGCCCTATCCCAGAGGCATCTCCCACATTTTTTAGATGTTTGACTTTGTTTTTAATCAAAATGGACTTTTATTGGAATTACTGCTGGATATTACCCAGCTAAAGACAGAATTCCTGTTTGGAAACACATCATTAGTGTGTTAGGCTAGCCAGAATTTTTATTCTTGCCATTTGTAAACAGTGTTTTAATTGAATCCTGTTATGGCCTCCTATCAACAGGTATGACATTAGATTTGATTAATGGATTGAGTGATTGAGACAGGGTTCCTGGCATCACACACTGACCTCAAGCTCACTCAAGCCGAGAAAAGCCTTGCACTTCTGATCCCCTAAAACTAAGCTATAACTTTTTTCTGCTAAGGAAACATTTTGCTGACTGTCTACACCTACAGTCCCAGCTACTCAGGTTTTAGAAGGTGTAATTGGCACAAAAGAATTGTAAAATTAGGTAGGTGTCTTAAGGTCAGCCTGATCTCCATTGTGAGTTCCAGAACAGCCAAGGCTACAGGGAGAAATCCTGTTTGAACAAAACAAAACAGCAAAGAATCACATCATATAAGAGGTAGAGTGAAAGAAAACAAGCCTGGTATGATGGTACCCACCTTTAAAGTAGACAGATACGTGGTATCACATACTTTCTATCCTAGTACTCTAGACACAGAGGCAGGCAGATCTCTTAAGTTCAAGGCCATTGTCTGCAGAGCAAGTTCCAGAACAGCCAGGGATATACAAAGAAACCCTATCTCAAAAAAACCAAAATAGGAACTGGAGAAATGGCTCAGTGATTAAGAGCACTGACTGCTCTTCCAGGGGTCCTAAGTTCAGTTCCCAGCAACCACATGGTGGCTTACAACCATCTGTAATGGGGTCCGGTGCCCTCTCCTGTTGTGTCTGAAGACAGCCGCAGTGTACTCTTATACATAAAATAAACAAATCTTCTCTTTCTCTCTCTTCCTCTCTCTCTCTCTCTCTCTCTCTCTCTCTTCCTCTCTTCCTCTTCTGCCTTGACACGATAAAAAAAAAATAAATAAATAAATAAACAAATCTTTTAATAATCATAATAAAGTGTACATAATTGTTGAGCACTATAGTCCGTCCCACACTGAATTATCCTTCCAGTAAACGGTTTGTTGTTTGGGTTTTTTGGGGTGGTTTTTTTTGTTTGTTTTTTTTGTTTGTTTGGTTTTCTTTCTGAGAACTGTGTGGCTTAGGCCAGCCTTGAACTCAAAGGGATCCTTCTGCCACTGGAGTGCTGGGATTAAAGATATGTCAGTCACCATGCCTTGCCAATAAACAGTTTGTAAAGCAAACTTGAGAAGTATACAGCCTAGAATCATGACATCCCATTCAAATAATGTATAAATCTTTAATCACAGTGTAATTAAGGGTCTCATAGCATTTAGTCATAGCAATTACTATCCAGGGGGCGGGGGAGGGGGATTCAAAATAATGCTAAGTTGTGGCTCATCATGAGAAGGTAAACGACAGTGAGGAGTGAGTGACGTTCTGTGGAAGCTTTTGAGTAATGAACCGGAATTGGAGGTTTCTAAAAGTTAAGGTCTATTTCATAAAATTCTCCCAGTTCTCTGTAAATTGATTTGATCAAAACGTAATGATCTCATTCGTCTTTGCACCCCAGCTTTTAAAAGTGTTCCTCAGCCTGATAGTTGTAAGGCTTCCAGAGTGATGCTTGTTTGATTTTGGAATTCCCAAGACGTTCTCATTTCTCCCTTCTCTCTAGCTAATCACCAAAGCTGAGAAGATTAGACTGGCTAAGACCCAGCAAGCCAGTCAGCACATTCGATTCTCCGAGTATGACTGAGAAGACTATGACTTTTGGGCTCCCTTGCTGAAGTATTCTTAGTGCTGGGGCTGCTTGATGGATGTTGTGCCGAGATCTGCATTAGAAAAGACAAGGAAAGACCTTGGCTCCTCAGTGTGTCAATAAGACTTTTCTAATGACAGGTGCATTGTGTGTCAGAATTTTTTCAATGAATGCCCTTACTTGTTGAAATTATGTAAGTCAACTTCAAATGATTTCATAAATAAATGTGTTTTGAATATAATTTTGTTTTTATTTACAAAATAATTGCAAAAATAAAAATGCATGTTTGTCAGATGCAAACTAACTGTAACATGCTCTTCTATTTTTTCTCATATTTCCTTCCTTCCTTTAAGCAGCAGACTGCACCAAATGTTGCTTATTAAGATGTTGAATTTTGAAAGCATTGAGTTTGTTTTTCATAAATAGACATTTTAATCTGATGATGTGCCTTCTGTGAGCTTCCAGGGAGTCTGAGAATCGACCTTAGAGAAAACTGAATTCTTTTTTTTTTTTTAAGATTTATTCATTTATTATATATAAGTACACTGTAGCTGTCTTCATACACACCAGAAGAGGGCATCAGATCTCTTTACAGATGGCTGTGAGCCACCATGTGGTTGCTGGGAATTGAACTCAGGGCCTCTGGATGAGCAGTTGGGGCTTTTAACCGCTGAGCCATCTCTCCAGCCCCTGAATTCTTATTTTTAATTAGCAAAACTCAAGTAATTAAGTTGTTTCCCGAAGCATATGTACAGAAACTATGAAGAACTGACATCCTGGACTTCATCAGAATCTCCTGAAGTGTTCTATGGTTGTCTCTGAAGCAGTGTACTATTACTGCTTCCACTGGCTTTGTCCCGTTGCCTGCAGGAGTGGCAATTTCTGTGCACTGTGTTAGACCTGTGGTCAGGCATCTTCTATGACTGACGCACAAGGAGGGTCACTGGCTAGGGAACAACGACTCATCACTTCCAAATATAGTACCCTGGCAAGTTGCCAATCCCCTCTCTTTCCTCCATGGGGTGATTTTATTTATATATAGATATAGATATATAACAGTTGTTTCTAGGTTATACTCTCAGGCTTATAACTGAAGCTCCAATAAATAAAGGATTGACCACTTAGGGCTGGAGGTTACAGAAGCAGAGGCTAGTGGATCTCTGTAGGTTCAAGGCCAGCCTAGTCAGAGATCTAGGACAGCTGGGGTTACATAGAGACTGTCTCAAAAGAGAATTGAACATTTACTGTGGAGTATCTTTAGATGTTGCTATAGCACTTGGGAAACACTAACAGAGCAAGGTTTTTTATTTCTCATGAAACCTGTATTATATATAAAGACAAAGTTTTCAAAATGAAAGCTTGCTAGAAAGTATCTTTCTGGGAACTTGGCAGGCTGGTTCAGTGGGTTAAAAAAAAAAAAAAAAAACCAACACAACAAAAAAACTTGTTGCAGGGCCTGATCTTAGTTCAGTCCCTGAAACCCATATGATGGAGAGCCCCATTCCTACATACATGTACTTCCCCTACCACATACAAAAAATACTTTCAAGGGGGCTGGAGAGATGGCTCAGCGGTTAAGAGCACTGACTGCTCTTCCAGAGGTCCTGAGTTCAATTCCCAGCAACCACATGGTGGCTCACAACCATCTGTAATGAGATCTGATTCCCTCTTCTGGTGTGTCTGAAGACAGCTACACTGTACTCATATAAATAAAAAAAATAATAAAAAATTAAAATAAAAAACTTTCAAAAAGGAACCAGTCACACATAGGCATGCAAAACATGCGCATAAAAATAAGCTGTATACTATGTCCAGAAATCTTTTTAGATGTCATTTTAAGAGAGCTGGGCTTGGTGTTAACACACCTTTAATCTCAACTCTCAGGGAGCAGAGACAAGTGCATTTCTGTGAGTTAGAGTAGCCTCCTCTCCATAGCAAGTTCTAGGCCAACCGAGCTTACACAGTGAGACCCTGTCTAAACCCGTCTAGTGTGCCAATAGATCAGGCAGAGGTTTAATTAAATGATATTTTATTTTTAATTATGTATGTACATTTCTTTGACTTTTTCTTGCTATAGACCCCTGGTGGACCTTGAGATTGCAGTGATCCGTCTGCCCCTGCCTCTGCCTCCCAAGTGCTAGAATGACACTTATATGCTCCCATGCCCAACTTCATATTAGATTATGATTGGGTAACATTGATTCAGAGGAAATGTGTGTGTGTCACACACACACACACACACACACACAACTGGAATTGATATCAGTATTGACTTTATCTGATTATATTGACAATTACTGAATCAAATGAGAATATCTAAAACTAAAAGGCTTCATGGAGTTGCAGGGAGCTATTTTGTGCTGAGATTCCATTGATTACCTTCCTTCATTTGTTCTGTCGTTAGCATGTACATCTGAATGCACACACATGAGCTTGTGAAGATCAGAGGACAACTTTTCAGCATCTGTTCTCTTACCTACCATGGTTTTGGGGGTCAGGCTTGAACAGCAAGTACTCCTGCTAAGCCAGCTTACCAGCCCTTAGGGTTTTGACACTATCTTTTGACCTGCAGTTGATTTGGGCATGAATGTCCATACACCTTGACTACAGAAGTCATCTTGATACATGGCTGGGATGGAGCTCTGTCAGAGAGTGCTTACTTGATGTGGACCAGGCTGATTTCTAAAAATACAAAGATTTGAGTAATTTATTGTGCAGAGTAACTTAGAAATAAGCATGGGGGCCCTAAAGAGATGACTGCAGTGTTTAAGAGTTCCTACTGATCTCTCAAAAGACCTGAGTGGGGTTTCCAGCACCCAGATTGGGCAGCTGAGAAGCTGTTCCTCCAGCTTCAAGAAAACCCCATGCCTCTGGTTTCCAAGGGTACCTGGACTCTCATGAGCACACACACACACACACACACACACACACACACACACACACACACACACACACACATGAACAAACAGAATTAAATATTGACTTATATTCCTATCTAATCCTTATTTTAATATAAAAAAGATATGTAATAAAATTGGATGAGCATTTCAAACTTAATCATCAAAGTAGATGAGCCAGCCAAAGAAGTCAGGATGTAGTCACTTAATGAGATTTTAAATGTAAATGTGAATGACTGGTCAAATAATTTTCATTTTATTGATCTTTACCTAAAGTATTAAAAAATCTTAACTTTCTTCTCCATTCAAATCTCAGATTACAAAATAAAATATAAAAGTACTATAACTTAACCCAACAATCTTTCTTGCACTGGAGAAGCAAAGACAGGAAAATTAGTCCTAGATATCCAGCAGGCTGAGACACCATAAAGTATACAAAATTCTATCTCAAAGGAAACAACAAAACAAATCGGAAGATAAGGAAAAGAGGAGAAAAAGGAGGAGAACGAGAAGATATAAGCTTATATACAATTTTATTTTCAAGTCAGATGTGGTAAAATGCCTTTTATCCCAGCATTATGGAGGGAGAAGCGGGTGATCTATATGAGTTCTAGACTAGTCTGTTCTATACAGTAAGTTCTAGGGTAGTCAGGGATATATATGAGACCCTGTCTCAAAAATGTTTCTTTTATAATTCAACTTTATTTTCTATAATGCTAATTAACTACTTCCATTAAACCCACAAAGATTTATAATGTCACACTGATTTTAAATCTCATTAATCTGAGAGTAAAGTAAAACATTTAAAATTAGAGGCTTATTTAATAACACATTGGGGACCTTGAGTCAACTGTCTGAGAAGTCCGTTCTTCAGCTTTGCCCCAAATCTAAATCCATCCCAGTTGCTCTGCACCAAAGTTCTCAAAACCATTTCTGAAACATGCTCAGAGCACAAAAGAATGGGAGTAACACTGCTCTGTCCAGCTTCCGAAGTCGACCTTGGAAGGTTCTTGGCTCCATTCTTTTCACCCTGCCAAGTCAAAGCAGAGAAAGATTAATGTGGGACACAGCCATTTACAAAATTGAGTATGCAAGAACAGACCGGCAAAATGGCTTAGTAGACAAAGATGCCTCCAGATAAACCAGAGGACCTGTGTTCAATCTCTCCGGGACCTCCCTGCTAGGAGAGAACCAACTCCCCTCTAAGTTGTCTTTAGACTTTCTCATGTGCGCCCTGGCACGGGAACACCCCCTCTACCCACACACACATGTTCATTCACACACACACACACACACACACACACACACACACAGAGAGAGAGAGAGAGAGAGAGAGAGAGAGAGAGAGAGAGAGAGAGAGAGAGAGAAATAAAGGTTAAATTGCTCTCTAAATATCTAAGAGCGGGTAAAACTAAATTGTATTATTTATGGTATCTTTGACTACAAGAAGCAGAAAGAACACTACACCAAAGGGGGGAAAAAGATTATCATGCGAATTCACAGTAGACGTTATGTAATCGAAGGAAAACCAGATCAAGGATTTAATGCTGTGTTCCCTAGGGAAGCGCAGGAGCCTCGACCACTGGAGATGGCTCAATGGTACCAGCTGCTCCAGGACCCAGAAAACAGTGTGTGCTCACACTCAAAAATTGGGTTCCCAGGTCCCGGAGTGGCAATGACACAGTTCCGTATTCCACAGTAGAGCAATTACACATCACACAGGCTGTGTGACACTCGGGGTTTGATCATGAACCATTCTGAATAGCCTAAATTCATCCAGTCTTGTCTTCGCCTAACAAGGCAGTTGGTTTCAAAGCACAAAACAAATAGTTAAAAGAACAAAACGTCAGTAGAACTGTCTCATGGAAACCTAAGGAAGTCGTTGGACATTGCAAAAAAAAATCCTAACCAAAAAAAAAAAAAATCCTGATACTTTCATTGGCTTGGAACATGGCAATGGATAATTAACAGAATGTTTGTGGTCCTTAAGGATGTTATAGAGTAGACAGTGGTGGGGGTGATGCACACCTTTAATCCCAGCACTTGGGAGTTAAAGGCAGGCATATCTCTTGAGTGCAAGGCGAGGCAGGTCTACAAAGTGAACTCCAGGACAGCCAGGGCTACACATGGAAACCTTGTCTCGACAAAATGATGATGATGGTGGTGATGGTGATGGTGGTGATGGTGATAATGGTGATGGTGATGATGGTGATGATGGTGGTGATGATGGTGATGATGATGGTGATGGTGATGATGGTGGTGATGATGGTGACGACGATGGAGTATGATGATGATGATAATGGAGTATGATGATGATGATGATGACGGGGTATTATGATGAGAGTTGATTAATAGTGCCAGATAATCAGACATGATGGTACAATCTGTTATCTTGGCACACAGGAAGAAGCCCAAGGCATGAGGAGAACCTCAAGTTGGAGGCCAATGTGTGCCTCAATTAACACAACACACACAACACAACATAACACAAACCACAAAAGGCAACTCATAGTCCCAATTACACTCGTAGATTCACTTACAAAATTTTTGCTTTATTTTATTTGGATAGTCTCATGTATCCCAGGCTGTCCTGGAACTTGTTAGGAAGCCAAGGCCAACCTTGAACTTCTGATCTTCCTGCCTCCACTTCCTGAGCACTAGGATTGCAGGTGTGCACATCTGCACCTGGTTTTAAATGTTACTCGGGGTCAACACAGGGCTTTATCCATGCTAAGCCAGTGCTCAACTAACTGGGCTAATTTCAGCCATTACTTTAGAAAATTTTAATATGTATAAGTTCATGATATTAAATATCTTTCATATTTTAAACTTCCTTTTGTGTTTTTTTATTTTTTTATTTTTTTTCTGATCCAATTGATAAGATATAATTTGCCCACCTAAACATACAAAGCCCTGTACACATCCACCCCTTAAGAATATTCATAACAACCTGTAAATATACAGAGTGGAATCTTTTTTTTTTTTTGCTTTTTTTTTTTTACTTTTTTTTTATTAACTTGAGTATTTCTTATATACATTTCGAGTATTATTCCCTTTCCCGGTTTCTGGGCAAACATCCCCCTCCCCCCTCCCCTTCCTTATGGGTGTTCCCCTCCCCACCCTCCCCCCATTGCCGCCCTCCACCCCACAGTCTAGGTCACTGGGGGTTCAGTCTTAGCAGGACCCAGGGCTTCCCCTTCCACTGGTGCTCTTACTAGGATATTCATTGCTACCTATGAGGTCAGAGTCCAAGGTCAGTCCATGTATAGTCTTTAGGTAGTGGCTTAGTCCCTAGAAGCTCTGGTTGCTTGGTATTGTTGTACATATGGGGTCTCGAGCCCCTTCAAGCTCTTCCAGTTCTTTCTCTGATTCCTTCAACAGGGGTCCTATTCTCAGTTCAGTGGTTTGCTGCCTCTGTATTTGCTGTATTCTGGATGTGTCTCTCAGGACCGATCTACATCCGGCTCCTGTCAGCCTGCACTTCTTTGCTTCATCCATCTTGTCTATTTGGGTGGCTGTATATGTATGGGCCATATGTGGGGCAGGCTCTGAAGGTGTTCCTTCAGTCTCTGTTTTAATCTTTGCCTCTCTATTCCCTGCCAAGGATATTGTTGTTCCCCTTTTAAAGAAGGAGTGAAGCATTCACATTTTGATCATCCGTCTTGAGTTTCATTTGTTCTAGGCATCTAGGGTAATTTAAGCACTTGGGCTAATAGCCACTTATCAATGAGTGCATACCATGTTTGTCTTTCTGTGATTGGGTTAGCTCACTCAGGATGATATTTTCCAGTTCCAACCATTTGCCTACGAATTTCATAAAGTCATTGTTTTTGATAGCTGAGTAATATTCCATTGTGTAGATGTACCACATTTTCTGTATCCATTCCTCTGTTGAAGGGCATCTGGGTTCTTTCCAGCTTCTGGCTATTATAAATAAGGCTGCGATGAACATAGTGGAGCACGTGTCTTTTTTATATGTTGGGGCATCTTTTGGGTATATGCCCAAGAGAGGTATAGCTGGATCCTCAGGCAGTTCAATGTCCAATTTTCTGAGGAACCTCCAGACTGATTTCCAGAATGGTTGTATCAGTCTGCAACCCCACCAACAATGAAGGAGTGTTCCTCTTTCTCCACATCCTCGCCAGCATCTGCTGTCACCTGAGTTTTTGATCTTAGCCATTCTCACTGGTGTGAGGTGAAATCTCAGGGTTGTTTTGATTTGCATTTCCCTTATGACTAAAGATGTTGAACATTTCTTTAGGTGTTTCTCAGCCATTCGGCATTCCTCAGCTGTGAATTCTTTGTTTAGCTCTGAACCCCATTTTTTAAAGGGTTATTTGTCTCCCTGCGGTCTAACTTCTTGAGTTCTTTGTATATTTTGGATATAAGGCCTCTATCTGTTGTAGGATTGGTAAAGATCTTTTCCCAATCTGTTGGTTCCCGTTTTGTCCTAACCACAGTGTCCTTTGCCTTACAGAAGCTTTGCAGTTTTATGAGATCCCATTTGTCAATTCTTGATCTTAGAGCACAAGCCATTGGTGTTTTGTTCAGGAAATTTTTTCCAGTGCCCATGTGTTCCAGATGCTTCCCTAGTTTTTCTTCTATTAGTTTGAGTGTGTCTGGTTTGATGTGGAGGCCCTTGATCCACTTGGACTTAAGCTTTGTACAGGGTGATAAGCATGGATCGATCTGTATTCTTCTACATGTTGACCTCCAGTTGAACCAGCACCATTTGCTGAAAATGCTATCTTTTTTCCATTGTATGGTTTTGGCTCCTTTGTCAAAAATCAAGTGACCATAGGTGTGTGGGTTCATTTCTTGGTCTTCAATTCTATTCCATTGGTCTATCTGTCTGTCTCTGTACCAATACTATGCAGTTTTTATCACTATTGCTCTGTAATACTGCTTGAGTTCAGGGATAGTGATTCCCCCAGAAGTCCTTTTATTGTTGAGGATAGTTTTAGCTATCCTGGGTTTTTTGTTATTCCAGATGAATTTGCAAATTGTTCTGTCTAACTCTTTGAAGAATTGGATTGGTATTTTAATGGGGATTGCATTGAATCTGTAGATCGCTTTTGGTAAAATGGCCATTTTTACCATATTAATCCTGCCAATCCATGAGCATGGGAGATCTTTCCATCTTCTGAGGTCTTCTTCAATTTCTTTCTTCAGTGTCTTGAAGTTCTTATTGTACAAATCTTTTACTTGCTTGGTTAAAGTCACACCGAGGTACTTTATATTATTTGGGTCTATTATGAAGGGTGTCGTTTCCCTAATTTCTTTCTCGGCTTGTTTCTCTTTTGTGTAGAGGAAGGCTACTGATTTATTTGAGTTAATTTTATACCCAGCCACTTTGCTGAAGTTGTTTATCAGCTTTAGTAGTTCTCTGGTAGAACTTTTGGGATCACTTAAATATACTATCATATCATCTGCAAATAGTGATATTTTGACTTCTTCTTTTCCGATCTGTATCCCCTTGACCTCCTTTTGTTGTCTGATTGCTCTGGCTAGAACTTCAAGAACTATATTGAATAAGTAGGGAGAGAGTGGGCAGCCTTGTCTAGTCCCTGATTTTAGTGGGATTGCTTCAAGTTTCTCTCCATTTAGTTTAATGTTAGCAACTGGTTTGCTGTATATGGCTTTTACTATGTTTAGGTATGGGCCTTGAATTCCTATTCTTTCCAGCACTTTTATCATGAAGGGGTGTTCAATTTTGTCCAATGCTTTCTCAGCATCTAATGAAATGATCATGTGGTTTTGTTCTTTCAGTTTGTTTATATAATGGATCACCTTGATGGTTTTCCGTATATTAAACCATCCCTGCATGCCTGGGATGAAGCCTACTTGATCATGGTGGATGATTGTTTTGATGTGCTCTTGGATTCGGTTTGCCAGAATTTTATTGAGTATTTTTGCGTCGATATTCATAAGGGAAATTGGTCTGAAGTTCTCTTTCTTTGTTGGGTCTTTGTGTGGTTTAGGTATAAGAGTAATTGTGGCTTCATAGAAGGAATTCGGTAGTGATCCATCTGTTTCAATTTTGTGGAATAGTTTGGATAGTATTGGTATGAGGTCTTCTATGAAGGTTTGATAGAATTCTGCACTAAACCCATCTGGACCTGGGCTCTTTTTGGTTGGGAGACCTTTAATGACTGCTTCTATTTCCTTAGGAGTTATGGGGTTGTTTAACTGGTTTATCTGTTCCTGATTTAACTTCGGTACCTGGTATCTGTCTAGGAAATTGTCCATTTCCTGTAGATTTTCAAGTTTTGTTGAATATAGGCTTTTATAGTAAGTTCTGATGATTTTTTGAATTTCCTCTGAATCTGTAGTTATGTCTCCCTTTTCATTTCTGATTTTGTTAATTTGGACACACTCTCTGGGTCCTCTCGTTAGTCTGGCTAAGGGTTTATCTATCTTGTTGATTTTCTCAAAGAACCAACTTTTGGTTCTGTTGATTCTTTCTGTGGTCCTTTTTGTTTCTACTTGGTTGATTTCAGCTCTGAGTTTGATTATTTCCTGCCTTCTACTCCTCCTGAGTGTATTTGCTTCTTTTTGTTCTAGAGCTTTTAGGTGTGCTGTCAAGCTGCTGACATATGCTCTTTCCTGTTTCTTTCTGCAGGCACTCAGCGCTATGAGTTTTCCTCTTAGCACAGCTTTCATTGTGTCCCATAAGTTTGGGTATGTTGTACCTTCATTTTCATTAAATTCTAAAAAGTTTTTAATTTCTTTCTTTTTTTCTTCCTTGACCAGGTTATCATTGAGTAGAGCATTGTTCAATTTCCACGTGTATGTTGGCATTCTTCCCTTATTGTTATTGAAGACCAGTTTTAGGCCGTGGTGGTCCGATAGCACGCATGGGATTATTTCTATCTTTCTGTACCTGTTGAGGCCCGTTTTTTGACCAATTATATGGTCAATTTTGGAGAAAGTACCATGAGGAGCTGAGAAGAAGGTATATCCTTTTGCTTTAGGATAGAATGTTCTATAAATATCCGTTAAGTCCATTTGGCTCATGACTTCTCTTAGTCTGTCTACGTCTCTGTTTAATTTCTGTTTCCATGATCTGTCCATTGATGAGAGTGGGGTGTTGAAATCTCCTACTATTATTGTGTGAGGGGCAATGTGTGTTTTGAGCTTTAGTAAGGTTTCTTTTATGTATGTAGGTGCCCTTGTATTTGGGGCATAGATATTTAGGATTGAGAGTTCATCTTGGTGGATTTTTCCTTTGATGAATATGAAGTGTCCTTCCTTATCTTTTTTGATGACTTTTAGTTGAAAATTGATTTTATTTGATATTAGAATGGCTACTCCAGCTTGCTTCTTCCAACCATTTGCTTGGAAAGTTGTTTTCCAGCCTTTCACTCTGAGGTAGTGTCTGTCTTTGTCTCTGAGGTGTGTTTCCTGTAGGCAGCAGAATGCAGGGTCCTCGTTGCGTATCCAGTTTGTTAATCTATGTCTTTTTATTGGGGAGTTGAGGCCATTGATGTTGAGAGATATTAAGGAATAGTGATTATTGCTTCCTGTTATATTCATATTTGGATGTGAGGTTATGTTTGTGTGCTTTTCTTCTCTTTGTTTTGTTGCCAAGACGATTAGTTTCTTGCTTCTTCTAGGGTATAGCTTGTCTCCTTATGTTGGGCTTTACCATTTATTATCCTTTGTAGTGCTGGATTTGTAGAAAGATATTGTGTAAATTTGGTTTTGTCATGGAATATCTTGGTTTCTCCATCTATGTTAATTGAGAGTTTTGCAGGATACAGTAACCTGGGCTGGCATTTGTGTTCTCTTAGGGTCTGTATGACATCAGTCCAGGATCTTCTGGCCTTCATAGTTTCTGGCGAAAAGTCTGGTGTGATTCTGATAGGTCTGCCTTTATATGTTACTTGACCTTTTTGCCTTACTGCTTTTAATATTCTTTCTTTATTTTGTGCGTTTGGTGTTTTGACTATTATGTGACGGGAGGTGTTTCTTTTCTGGTCCAATCTATTTGGAGTTCTGTAGGCTTCTTGTATGCCTATGGGTACCTCTTTTTTTAGGTTAGGGAAGTTTTCTTCTATGATTTTGTTGAAGATATTTACTGGTCCTTTGAGCTGGGAGTCTTCACTCTCTTCTATACCTATTATCCTTAGGTTTGATCTTCTCATTGAGTCCTGGATTTCCTGTATGTTTTGGACCAGTAGCCTTTTCTGCTTTACATTATCTTGACAGTTGAGTTAATGATTTCTATGGAATCTTCTGCTCCTGAGATTCTCTCTTCCATCTCTTGTATTCTGTTGGTGAAGCTCGTGTCTACAGCTCCTTGTCTCTTCTTTTGGTTTTCTATATCCAGGGTTGTTTCCATGTGTTCTTTCTTGATTGCTTCTATTTCCATTTTTAATTCCTTCAACTGTTTGATTGTGTTTTCCTGGAATTCTTTCAGGGATTTTTGTGTCTCCTCTCTATGGGCTTCTACTTGTTTATTTATGTTTTCCTGGAATTCTTTCAGGGATTTTTGTGTCTTCTCTCTATGGGCTTCTACTTGTTTATTTATGTTTTCCTGGAATTCTTTCAGGCATTTTTGCGATTCCTCTCTGTAGGCTTCTACTTGTTCTCTAAGGGAGTTCTTCACGTCTTTCTTGAAGTCCTCCAGCATCATGATCAAATATGATTTTGAAACTAGATCTTGCTTTTCTGGTGTGTTTGGATATTCCATGTTTGTTTTGGTGGGAGAATTGGGCTCCGATGGTGCCATGAAGTCTTGGTTTCTGTTGCTTGGGTTCCTGCGCTTGCCTCTCGCCATCAGATTATCTCTAGTGTTACTTTGTTCTGCTATTTCTGACAGTGGCTAGACTGCCCTATAAGCCTGTGTGTCAGGAGTGCTGTAGACCTGTTTTCCTGTTTTCTTTCAGCCCTTTATGGGGACAGAGTGTTCTGCTTTCGGGCGTGTAGTTTTTCCTCTCTACAGGTCTTCAGCTGTTCCTGTGGGCCTGTGTCTTGAGTTCACCAGGCAGGTCACTTGCAGCAGAAAAGTTGGTCTTACCTGTGTTCCCGAGGCTCAAGTTCACTCGCGGGGTGCTGCCCATGAGCTCTCTGCGGCGGCAGCAACCAGGGAGATCTGCGCCGCCGTTTCCGCGAGCTTCAGTGCACCAGGGTTCCAGATGGCGTTTGGTGTTTTCCTCTGGCGTCCGAGATGTGTGTGCAGAGTGCAGTCTCTTCTGGTTTCCCAGGCGTGTCTGCTTCTCTGAAGGTTTAGCTCTCCCTCCCACGGGATTTGGGTGCAGAGAGCCAGAGTGGAATCTTAACATTAGTGTTCATGTTCTCTCCGAGGCTTCTTCCTTTTGTGTTTTAAATAACAAATTAAAAGTAGGCTAAATGGGCTTAATCTGTCTCTCTGTCTCTGTCTCTCGCTGTCTCTGTTTGTCTCTCTGCCTCTGTCTCTGTCTCTGGCACAGAGTCTTGCTAGCCAGGCTGACTCTGAACATGAAAATTTCCTGCTCCGGCCTCCCACCACACAGACATGAGACCCACCATACCAGCTGAAAAGATTAATTCTTTAAGTCCAACAGAGACGATTTCTCACCATTATTAGAAACACAATTTTCTGTTCCTAAAGCTGGACACCAATGTATAAAAGGTCAAGTCATGAAAAATGTGTATATTCAAATCCACAGTTTCACTCCGGAGGACCTCGATGTTCACACTCGGAGATGATGCCGGAAATGAAAAAAAAAAAAAAAGAGCGTTTTCACTTCTCCACCAGGTAGACTATTTCTGATGCCAACTAAACTGTGAGCCTTTTCCTCATCCCTCCTGTGTCTCCACTGTCCTCCCTTCTGCTCTGCCTTTGTGAGCACCGTGATGCTTGTCAGTTAAAGTCAGTGTGTACGCTCTGGGACTCCATCGTAGTGTTTGGTCCACTTGGCCACAGGAGTCTGGCATTGGTGAGAACAGAGATGAAATGCAGACAAGTAAGTGTCCCTAGGGAAGAAACTAAGTCACTGTCTTTGGCTTTATCTAAACTTTATACTTCTCTCTCCGTTTCAGTCACTCGCTCTCCAGCCTTATCTCAGTGCTTAGCACTTTGTCCCCAGAACGACAGGCAGGTTGCACTGAACACATGGACTCTGCATTTTAGGACCTTGCTGTCTCCAGCTCTGGTCCATGGCAGGTTTAGTACTCACTCCCTGGGCTGTCAGGACAGCGCAGAATTCCTTCAGGGATTTGCTATCCATCAGCTTTGTCCTTGGTTTCAATTCCCTCTTGGATTCCTGGGCTACTTGGCCCTGTAATTAATTATAGGTCATTATAACGGCTTCTTACAGTTGTCAATTTTTTTCTTTGCTTGTTTCTCAACTTGGGAAATGTTAAAAATGAAAAAGAAAAGATAAAGAGTACAGGGTTGGCACCTCACAGCATGTCACCTCATTTCCTCTGGTGCGTATCAAGATCTTTAGAGCTGTTTCGGCTTGGTCATGCTGTAGGTAAAGATCATGCAGCTTAGGAGCTGGAGGGAGAGTTCCGTAGTCCAGAGCGACTGTGCTCCTGCGGGTGGATCCCAGCACTTACATCAGGCTGCCCACAGCCACCCGTACCCTACGTCTGTAAGGTGTGACACCCCCTTCTGACCTCTGTGGGGTGGGCATCCACGTGTGTGTGTGTGTGTGTGTGTGTGTGTGTAGATGTATATATATATGTATATATATATATGTGTGTGTGTGTGTGTATAGATGTATGTGTGTGGACATGTACATATGTGTGTTTATGTATATATATATTGTGTTTATGTATATATTGTGTTTATCTTTGAGTATATATATTCATATCTTATGAGAATATATAATATATTTTATATATATAGTACTCAAGCATAAACACACACATACATAATTTTTAAGAACGAGAATGCCATGTGATTGTAGATGCAGTTGTCATCTTGCAGCTCAGGGACCATGAGAAAAGCTGTAAGAGGCCCAGGCTTCTCCAGTTGGACGGAGCCTGAGAGAAACAGTTTACATCTCAGTACAAACTGAACAGGAAGTTACTTCCCATCAACATAAGAGTCTTTTCAAGAAAGGCTAAGCTAACTCTATGGCAAGAGTTACTTTCTAGCATAAATAATTTACATTAGAACCATTTCCCACTGTGATGTTGAGATAAATAGGGCAGAGCTATGGCAGCGCACCGAGTAGAAAACACAGCAGAAGAAGGACATAATAGTACAAAAAAATTGCATCTTTTTCATTAAAAAAGAAAAGTTGGCCAGGTTTGGTGGTGCATGCCTTTATTCCCAGCCCTTGGGAGGCAGACCCAAGTGGACTTCTGTGAATTTGAGGCCAGCCTGGTTTACATATCAAGTTCCAGGCCAGCCTTGGCTACATAGAGAAAGACCCCATCTCAAAACAAACAAATAAATACAAAATGAGATATTTACTTTTATCCAATGTGTCTCTGTGTGTGAACATGTCCACCATGTACATTGGGTATGCAAGTGCCCACAACAGAGGCTAGAATAGTGTTGGATCCCCAGAATTACAGGAGATTTGTGAGCCTCTATGTATGTGTGTGTGTGTGTGTGTGTGTGTGTGTGTGTGTGTGTGTGTGGTGGGAACAGAACCCAGCTTCTCTGCAAAAACAGCTCTCACTCTGATTTGCTGAACAATCTCTTCAGCTCCTATATATTTGTTCATAAAAATTTTGCTTCAGGCTTGAGCACAGTGGTTCACACCTCCAGTCCCAGCACTTTAGAGGCAGAGGCAATTGGATCTGCGTTCCAGGTCAGCCTGGTCTAAAGAGTGAGTTCGAGGACAGCCAGGGATACACAGAGAAAACCTGTTTGTCTCAAACAGCAAAACAAAAGCTCATGGTGATGATGGTGGTGGTGGTGATAACAATGATAATTATTAATAATCAATAATGTTGATTTATGTAAATATTAATTAAAAATATTTAATCCTATTAATAAATAATCCTGTTTCAAATGGTTTGTTTCACCAATTACCCAGTAACAGTATTTACTTGGTGTCAACTGGTTTTACAGGAGACTGTGGTTTGCAGGATCCCATTGCTCCTTTGTGAATGCACTGAGATCCCTTGTTTACTAGTGGCTGTATTTCTGGGTTTAGCGTTCTGGGCTTGCTGTCAACCTCATTTTTGTTATGCCCTAACATGACCTTCTTCTCCGGCCAAGTTAATTGGCAGATAGCACCCAGCACATGACTTGCTAGTTCCTCTCCTTGGAGCTTAGAAAGGCCATTCTCTAAACCTGGAATGCCTTCTCCACTCTTTGCCAGAGTGTCCTCAGCCATTGCTTGGCCTGTGTTGATCAAAACTTCCTTTTCTTCTGAGAGCCTTCCCTTTGTCTTCCACTCCATCATTTCCCATCCCCTCACCACCAAAGCTCTGCCTAGCTTCTCACAGTGGGCCTTGGGAGTTTCCTAAGTAACCTCTGAGTGACTATCGTCCCTGCAGAACCGAGCATCAATCCTTTGTTTCTTTCTTATTGGAGCTGAATTTCCTGAATTTCTCTCGATGAGGCCTTTAAGAACAGTTTCAAACATTATTATCTGTGCTTGTCTTATAAAGTCATAATTTAGTCATTTTATTAAAAAAGACACTAGGAAATTATAAACCAGAAAAATAACAAAAATATGGACTAAATTAATACATGCAATACATGAAATAACCTTAAATATTATAGATAAAAGACAAGCAGAAGATTCTACATACATGTGTGACATACACAAACACACGAGTGTGTGACTTATACACACACAGATATACACCCACAGACACACACATACAGACACACACATCAGTCAGTGGTAGAATATGTTCTTAATAGCCACAAGGCCTTAGGTTTAATTCCTATCAACACAGAATTTAAAAATATCACGCCACATATCCAGGAACAATACATAACAGTACATTCATCTTAAACCTGAGAAATGTCTAGTAGGCACAACTATTTGATGCAATGTAAATGGTGCTATAATTGCAATTTTTTACTGTGAATTTTCTGTATTATACAAACGGGTACATAATAGTTGACGGGCCATGATGTCTGGCTTTCTTTTTTTTTTAAGATTTATTTATTTATTATATAAGTACACTGTAGCTGTCTTCAGACACACCAGAAGAGGGTATCCGATCCCATTACAGATGGTTGTGAACCACCATGTGGTTGCTGGGAATTGAACTCATGACCTCTGGAAGAGCAGTCAGTGCTCTTAACCACTGAGCCATCTCTCCAGCCCGATGTCTGGCTTTCTATGTCTGCTCCTACTTCCTGTCCACAGGAACTAGTGCTGCATCCATTCCATACAGGGCATCAGAGGGGGGCTCTGGTACCAGGTGAGTCCCTTTTGATAGTGTCTTTAGTTCTGGATATTGAATCCAGGACCCTTTGCATACAAGGCAAGTGTTAGATCGCGAGCCCTGCTGAATTCTGCCCACATAGCGGTGTGGTCCACCAGGTCTGCAGTGGACCTGAGACTTCCTCTCTTCAATAAGATCTCAGATCCTGGCACCGCGCTGTGACCATCGGTTTTCTAATGTTAACTATGGAGAATGTTTATTTAAAAAAACATAAACAAAAACAAAAACACCACTTGCGGCCCTGTCATGTCCTAACGGTGCAGGCCTGTCGTAGAACAAGTTATTCCATATCATTTGGCCTCTTCTGCTTGTGTTAGCTCTGCGTCATATTCACTGGCGAACAAACCTGTTCTCTTCTTCCAATGCGCTCCTCGCTGCGTGCAGTTTCCCGTCTCCTACAGCATCTATGCCAAAAAGGTACCTCCGGTCCTCTAAGACAGGACCTCTCCCCTCATTCCTTCCTGGCCAAGAGCAAGAGAAAAAGCTGTATACTCAAACAAAGCCGCTCTGCTTTGATGTGGCTACAACTGTTTCACTTGTTATAAAGATGGTGGGCAAGCTTGGAGTTGGGAGTCCCTGCGTCTGCCTGAAGAAGTGTTTGGTTTTGCCATCCTTCTGGCCTCACACCACATAGTATTGACCTTCCATCTCTACTGATTACATACTTCGGAACGATCGGAAACAGTACAGTTAAGCTTGTCTTCGTGCTCTGCTTCCAACGTGCGCTTGAAAACGCTGCTCTGAGATCCAGCTATCAGCAGCAAGGCAGATTCCATTAGCGCACAAGTGTCCCAGCAGCAGCTGGGAAGGAAGGTGGCGGCTTCCAGGCTGATACAGTGTATTTTTGTCTGCAGTCACATAGTTCCTGCCTTTAAATATCCAGGTTGCACTTTGAAAGGACAGTCCGAATGCCAGGACATTTGAAATCCTGGAGCCGGAGTGTGGCTCAGCAGCTGAGAAGCTTGTCCAACATGCACGAGACCCTGAACCCAATCCTGCAAAATTCTAATTATTATATAAAACAGAGGTAGAGGGCTGAAACTACTAATTTTTAGCCTTTCTTGCATCAAGGTTGAAGCGAAGAACAACAGAATGTGTTCCTTGTTGATGGGCACCAGCCTTGGCAGGCTTTACATAGTTGGTGCTTTTTACAGTACCACGTGGCTATATTTAGCTACTTGTTCTCTTTGAGGCCCTTGAAATGATTTCCTTTGGCTCTACTGCCCTGAGAGGAAAAGGAGAGCTCTACTAACATGAATGAGAAATGATTGTGACAGGGTTTTTGGGAAGGCAATAGAATTTCTGAGGTTTAAGTTTTCCTGAATTACCGGGATCTGAGATTTATTGTTGGTGAATACACTGAAAAGGGCTAACCTGCAGCAAAATTAATAGCAGGAATTATTCGGCCTTCAGATACCCTCAGGAGTCCTCTTTCCTCCTAGAGATATCCTCTACCTGTTTCTCATGCTCTGTGAGTGACTGTACTTCCATTAAAGTATTTTCCTAAATCACCATTGACGAATAAGGTGATGGGCTAGCATGGGGCTCGGCAGTGCTTGCCTAGCATGCAGGACGACCTAGCATACAGGAAGCCCCAGGCATCCCTAGCATTGGAGTCACCGGGTGTGGTGGCACAGGCCTGTCACCTCAGCACTTTGAGATGGAACCAGAAGTTTAAGGTCATCTTTGGCTGCAAGAGTGCATTTGGGATCGACTTGGGATACATGAGACCTTGTCTCCAAATCCAAAAAAACAAAACAAAACAAAAAAACCCAACAACAACAAAAAACAAAAACAACAACAAAAAAAACCCAACCAAGAACAGCAGCAACAACAAAACAAAAACAAACAAAAACAAAAAACAGGGGCAGACAATGAAGGCTCAGCGAGTAAAGGCACTTGCTTCTAGCCGGACAACCAGAGTTCATTCCTCAAGACCCACATGGTGGAAGGGGAGATTTGGAGCCCGCAGGCTAATCTTCTGACTTCCCATACACATACACATTCATAGAAATAAATAAATAAATCTAATTTAAAAAACCAATAACCTGAAACTAACAACTAACCAGCAAACAAAGCCCCACAGTAGTTGCGCCATTCACTCATTCTCCTTAATTACTTCGCATTAGTCCTGCAGCTACCAAGGGCTAAACATCAGTAACAAAATAACAAATCTTCTCCGGTCATTGAGGCTGTACTGCAGTGTAAGCTGATAGCACCACATAGGAGGCTATTTGCATATTCTCGGTGCGATGATGACACACACTACAAAGGCAGGAAGAATAATGGGGAGCCCAAGGAAGCCGCGGGGAGGGATGCTGAAACTTTGTTTTCTCTGTTTCCTTTTAGACAGTCTCTGTGTTGCTCAGGCTGCCTGGATCTTCCTCTTGGGCAAGAGATGTTCTTCTTTGAGTGTCTTTGGAGCTATAGGACAGGGGCCGGCTGAGATGTCCCAGTTTTCACAAGGCTAGGTTCCCTGAGAGAGCAGAAACTTTTCAGCAAGAAATCAGAAGGTGAGAAGTTGAGGCTAGAGGAGAATCGGTCATGCCCAATGACTCAAGCGTGAGGGCCCTTAGTTTGGGAGCATGCCTCTGGTACTGAGGTGAAGTTCAAATGCCAGTTTGGCTGGTACTGGACGAACAAGGGCATGTGTAGCAGGAGACAGGCCAGAAAGCTGCAAGCCAGAAGCACAAGGTCTTGTGAGGCAGAAGTAAAAATGTTACATCTTCATTCTGAAGCAGTGGAGAGACCTTTGGAAACTGCTGTTTGCTTTTTTTGGGGGGGGTGTTTTGTTTTGTTTTATTGAGACAAGGTCTCCTTACTTAACCCAGATAACCTCAAACTCACAGACCTCCTGCCTCAGCCATTTAAGTGATAGGATTTTAGGCCAGTACCACCATGATTGGGGAAAACAATTTAAACAGAGCCATATGGTTTTAAAAAGCCTAGAAATGGGGTTGGGGATTTAGCTCAGTGGTAGAGCGCTTGCCTAGGAAGCGCAAGGCCCTGGGTTTGGTTCCCAGCTCCAAAAAAAAGAACCAAAAAAAAAAAAAAAAAAGGCCTAGAAATACTGTCCCTTTCTGACTTGCACATTTGTAAAGAGAAAATAAACGAATGATTATCTGTAATATTGAACGTGATAGGGTGGCAACTCCAAGCCATTGTGTTTAGAAGAGGTGCTGTGCACGAGCACCATCACAAGCATTTTACAGAGGGATTCTGTCCCAGTTTCAGGAAAAGATGGATCTTTTTATGCAGGGAACCTATTATCCTGAAATCACCCCATTCTCACTTCACTTACACGTGGGCAAGACAGGCTGGGTGCTACTCTTAATTTTGTGGGTGATGTGAGAATGAGATTAGTTTTCAAAGAAAAGAAGTGAAATAAGAAACATGGAGAGATGTTTCAGCTCACATTGTCATCCTTACCGGGAAGGGATATATGCACATATAACCACGACAGGCTACGGATGAACTTCATTAGGGTGTGTGTGTGTGTGTGTGTGTGTGTGTGTGTGTATTGGCACATATATGTGCTTATGTGTATGATTGTAGAATGCAGCCCAGGAGTTTTTGAATGCTAAACCAATGATCAATTACTTAGCTGTCATGTAACCCCAGTGACATGACATTTTAATTGTGTCCTAGCACATTAGGTCAAGTGTGGAATTTCTACCTTTGGCATGATGTAAGAGAACGCCCCAAAAGTTCGTGATCTGGGGCATTTCAAACTTTCAAGGTTTGGATTCAAGATACCTTTGATATTAGTTCAACAGTGTTGGCTCTGTGACGTCATTTTGCAAATGTGTACGGTCTGAGTACTGTTGACTGCTCTCATCCCTCTTGTGACATTCACTGACTGAGATTCTATAACCCAGGCTATGCTCAAGTAAATGGCAGCCTGGAGTCATATTGTGCTGTACTGAAGGGGCCCCAAGTCAGCGAGAGGGTGGTGGTGCACTCTTTTTAATCTCAGTACTAGGGAGGTGAAGTAAATTTCTGAGTTTGAGGCAAGCCTGGCTATAAAAGGAGTTCCAGGACAGCCAGGGCTAAATAGAGAAACCTTGCATCAAAAAGTTAAAAGTAACAGAGGGGTTGGAGGGAGGAAGGAAGGAAGGGGGAAGGGGAAGGGGAAAAAGAAAGAAAGAAAAGAAAAGAAAGAGTCACCAAGCTTTTTCTCTTCTTTGCAAAAGTTCTCAGATGCATGTGGTGACACGGAATTGGAGTCGTGTTTATATTGAGCTCATTTATTTAGTTCACTAGCCACAGACATGGAACAGGTATCATTTGAGAACTGATAAGAAAATATTTCTAAAAATTTACCTAGTTTTGCATAATTTTTCAATGCATTTTATATTTACATTGCAGTCAGACAATGTGAGCCCCATTCTGCCTAAGGAACGAGAAGCAGAGAAATAAAAACAGTTGGCGTTCCTAACACCAGTGAGTGACCAAGCCAGGCAGAAGAGTTCAAGTTCATCTGACAGGAAAGGCCAGCACAGATGGAAATGTGTTTTCGAAACAAGGCGTAATCATCCAGAATATTTTGTAGTTTCATTATTCTCTGAGATATTGCACATAGAATATCCTCAGTGTGTATTCTTGGGGTGAGCAATGCTTTTGATCTTACATTCAGATGAAAATGTTGCCCACACACAAGGCATTCCCCTGAGACGATGTTGGCTGTGGGAACCACAGGCATTACTTTGCCTAACCAGAGTATCCTGAGACTTCTGTTGTAGGGAGAGGACTGAACAGTAAGAACAGGGCCTGCGTGTGTGTCCACGGCAGGATACAGGCGGGAGGTAAGGAGGAGGCTCTTGGCGTTGGGCTACAGGCCAAGTGCAAACTGAGAAGCCACAGCTGTTGAGGACCCAGCAGAAGGAGTGGTGGGTCCTCCCCACACCGCCCTTCTTCCTCCCTCTCTGACCTTGACTCATTAGTTCCACATTACTCTGCTTCCAACGTCAAGGCCTCTCTCTGTGTGTCACTTCCCAGAATAGGTAAACCTTCCTGTGTCCTTGAGAAAAACATTAAATTAAGAAACTTTGGTCAAAAGATGCTACAGATTTTTTTTCAAGATGGAGAGGTAGATTTTTCTCTATCATTGAAGATTTTTAAAAGAATTATGGGAAACAGGGCAGTGATAACACAGGCCTTTAATCCCAGCTAATCCCAGCCCTCAAGAGGCGGAGGCAGGGGGATCTCTGAGTTAAAGACCAGCCTGGAGAGCAAATTCCAGGACAGGAAAAAAAAAAAAGAAAAAAAATGGAAGAAAGAAGACAAGTTCAAGTGAAATTTAATTCGAATTCATTTATTTATTTTTAGTTAAGACACAGGGTCTTGCTATGTTATCCAGGTCAGCCTTGAACTCCTGGATGCAAATGGTCCTCTTGCCTCAGACTCCCAAGTAGCTGAGACACATTATGAAACTTGATTCAATCTTTTTCCAAATGCTCAGGGTTAGACTGCTATAACAGGTTAAGGAACTTGCCAAGAATCCTGGCAACCTAAATTCAATCCTCAGGACCCAGATTAAGTTAGAAGGAGAGGACCAACACCCCAATGTTGCCCACTAACCCCACAACATAAATAAATATATGTTTTAAAAGAAACTTACAACTTAATAGTCTCTGTGATGTATATCAGTAATCTTATCACTGGCTAAGAAAAAGCAAATGAGTCAATGGTAAGACACTGTCTCAAAGAAGACAAAACAGAAACAATTCCTGAGGCAAGAGGAATCACTCTAAGAACAAGTTTGGGTACTGGAGGGATGACTGAGGTTAAGAGCACTGGATATTCTAGAGGACTCAGGTTAAATTCCGAACACCCACAGGAGAGCTCACAACAGTCTCTAACTCCAGGTCCAGGAGACTCAATGCCCTCACATAGACATACATACAGGAAAAACACCAGTCCAGACAAGTCATTACAGAGAAGAAAAAAAAAAAAAAGGAACAAGTTTTAAGGACAGTAGTGGAGTCGGCCAGTGTTGGCACACACCTCTCATCCCAGCACGTGGAAGCAGATGGATCTCCATGAGTCTGAGGCCAGCCTGGTCTACAGAGTGAGTCTGAGGCTATCTTGGTTTACAGAATGAGTTCTAGAACAGCCAGGGTTATACAGAGAATTATTGTCTTGAAAAGCAACAAAACAAAACAATAAAAACCAACAACAAACAAAAACCCAATCTGAGAATAGAGCTCTATCTCAGTTGGGAGGGTGTTTGCCTGGCACGCTTAAAGTCCTGGGTTCAGATCCCTAGTAGGGCATTAAACTGGACATAACACCGCAGACTGTAATCCCAGCACTCAGAAAACAGAAGATCAGGGTCATCCTCAACTACTAGCAAGTCTGGGGCAGCCTAGACAACATGTGATCCTGTCTCAACAAACAAGCTGTGACCAGTAGCAAATGACGGGGGTGAGAAGCCCGCTCTGCTATGTAAGACTGTGCATTCCTCGTCACCTTCAGGTCCTGGTGTCTCATCTGCCAAAAGAAGTGATGGCAACAGCAAAAACAGTGTTCTACAGGTAGCTAACTTGGCAATGGAGCTGGGCAGTGGTGGTGTCCACCTTTGATGCCAGCATTTAGGAAGGAGACTGCAGTCAGATCTCTGAGTTGGAGGCCAGCCTGGTCTGCGGACCAAGTTCTAGGATATCCAGAGCTACTCAAAGAAGCTCTGTCTAAAAACAAAACAAAACAAAACAAAAACCAAACAAACAAACAAACAAAAACCAAAAAGCAAAACAACAGCAAAAACCTTCTTTTCTTTGTTTTCTTGCCACTGTGCAGAGATGGGATAAAGCCACAGCCCTTGGACCACCATGACTGCTGCATCCCCCTTTGTCATATTTCTAGTCCATCCTCAGAGTTTTGTCTGCCTTAGTGACATAACAAACACAAAGAACTTTCGTCATTTCCTGCACTGACACCATCAGGTCAATAGGCGTTCATATCCCAACCGGCCCATTTCCATAGCATCTTTCCCAGTCCCTTCTTGGATCTTACACCCTATCCTCCATAAAGCCAGCCTTGATTCTGAAGTTGACCTTCAATCAATGTGAAGTGTGAAGCCCAGGAGCTGTGCTGTTACTCCGCCTTGTGTGAACACCTCCCCCTCCCCCCACAACCCCCCACCGCCGCCTCCCTCTGGCTCCATGTCTTACCCTTCTCCACTCCACTCTGCCTTAGGTCCTTTGCACCTGCTTGCCTTTGCCTGGAATGCTCGTCCCCAAAATAACTTCATGTCTGGCTCAACTGCCTCATTTATATCGCCGTACAAATGTCAGCGTATCCGAGAAGCCGGCTCAGATCCTACTATTAGAAATTCCAGCTTCTGCCTCCATCACCATCTTGTGATTTCCCCCTCTCACTCTATGTTCATTTCCCCATGGAATCTCTTACTTCAACAGGATAGATTTGATGGATGTCTGTCTACCCTCCCAAACCTGTGACTGGATGTCAGTTCCACGGGAGTGAGCATTTTTCCTATCCCCCAACCCCTCCTGATGTACACAAAATTAACTCCTCACAAAACTAAATTTTGTTATTGTTTCGAGGAAAGGTATCATATAGCCCAGCTGGCTTTGAACTTGCTTTGTAGCTAAGGCTGGCCTTGGACTCTGGATCTTTCTACCTCCACGACCCAAGTTCCAAGGCGTGAACCACCTAAACTTGCTTTCATGTTGCGGTGAACAAATCCAGGAGCCAGGGCCTTGTGTGTGTTAGACAGGCTAGCTATGTCTCTTAATCCTAAAACTGGCTTTGTTTTAATGAAAACACGAGCACTGTCAAAGATTATAATGTTTTTAAAAATGTTTATAAGGGGGCTGGGGATTTAGCTCAGTGGTAGAGCGCTTACCTAGGAAGCGCAAAGCCCTGGGTTCGGTCCCCAGCTCAAAAAAAAAAAATGTTTATAAGGCCCAGTCAATAGGAAGGAAATCATTCCTGATACCTAGCCAAATACTACAGAACAAAACAAACCAACCAAACAAACAAACAAAAAAGTCAAAACACCAATGGACACAATGCAGAGATGGAAGGGTTGTGAGGAGTCTAGCTCTGATAGATTTATCTACAGCACAGCTCCTGCATCCCGAGCTCTGGGAACACTGAGGAAGCACAGGCAGAAAGACCGCAAGAGGTAGAATATCAGGCAGCCTGCTGTGTGATAGCCTCTCTTAGAAAGGGCTGTGTAAAGACCCGGACAATGGCAATATTGATAGGCAAGCTATCAAGAAAGGCGAAAAATACCCTTGGGTCCTACCCTAGAGAACTAAAAAGAGAAAAAAGGGGGGGGCGTGGAGTTAAGTGGGGGGAAAGGTGGGGGGGGGAGAGTTGAGAGAGAAAAAAGAATGATCAGAATATATTGTACAAAATTTCATTTCAATAAAAAAGCCATAAGGGAAAAAAAAAGCAGTAAGTCCAGAAAAGAAAAAAGAAAAAGAAGCTACCCAATTTGAGAAGTGGGGGATATTCGGGAGGGGTTGAAGGAAGGAAAGGCAAGAGGAGAAGTGATATAATTATATTTTAATTTAAAATGTAAAATAATTAATAAAAAGATGTCTAATGCTTATTTATGAGGTGAGCGGAGGCACGCACGGGATGGTTGGGGCATAGCTTGTTGGGAATTGGTTCTTTCCTTCTGTGTAGGCCCTGGGAACAGAACCAAGGCTATCAGCCTGGGTGGCAAGCACCTTTACCCACTGAGCCATCTTGCTGGCACAATGGCGTACTCATCAATCTGAAGCATCTCAGATACTTAGAGTAGGGATACACTACATTCATTTCCTTTTAAACCTCGCCTTTAAACCCACAGTTTCCAAGTAATACAATGTGGTAAGCTTGGCTGTGCTACAGGAATCACCGTCACGTTCAGATGCTCTAAGAGACGTCTCAGTGCACACGACGAGACAAATTATGGAGATGTTGGTTGATTGTGTTTTGGTTGGTTGCGTTGTTAAGATCTCTTAATTACTAGCTAGCATTAATTTGTGATACAGATATTCGGTGGCCACTTGGCTTTCATCCTGCTTCTGACACTAGTCAGGTGACCTGAAGCACCTTGATAAACAAATTCCTCCAACCCACAGAAGCATAGTATGGGACATAGTTCATTGGCTAGGAGTGTTTGGGTCCCCAGACCCCTGACTTGGGCCAGCAAAGGAAAGAAGAAAGCTACCATAAGGAAGGCAGGCGTGAAGCAATCAGGAGCCTCGGCACATTCACTATGTACAGCCGGGGTGGGGGTGGGGGTTAGCCAGACTCAGTTGGAGGTGTCTGCAGATAGCGAGCGGTTTCAGGCTGTGAACGCCTGGGTGGGAAAACTGTACTTGCTGGGTTTTGCACAATGCACTGGCTGCTTTTATGCTAACTTGACACAAGCTAGAGTCATGAAGATGGGGCCTCAATTGAATGAGATCCTTTTCCTTATCAGTGATAATTGCTGGAGGGCCCAGTCCACTGTGGGTTGAGGTCTGGCCTTGGATCCTATAAGAAAGCAGACTGAGTAATATGAAGTAAGTTACTGTTGTCTTTTTTGTTTGTTTGTTTGGTTGGTTGGTTTTTTTTCTTCTTCTTTTTTTTCAGAGCTGGGGACTGAACCCAGGGCCTTGCGCTTGCTAGGCAAGTGCTCTACCACTGAGCTAAATCCCCAACCCCAAGTTACTGTTGTTAACACCCCTCTATGGCCTCCACATCAGCTCCTGCCTCCAGAACCCTGGCCTGCCTTTGTCTTGACTTCCTTTGGTGAACTGCAATGTGGAAGTGTAAGCTGAGCAAACCCTTTCCTCCCTAACTTGCTTTTGGGTCGTGGTGTTTTCGTTGTAGCAGTAGGAACCCTGACTGAGACACAAACCAGGAAAACATTCCCACGTGGATCAGAGAAAGGATTTGCCGTGCCCCTGAGCCTCACTCTAGGCTTAGTCATTCCTGTGGGTCTTAGGGATGAGTCCTTGATGTGGCCATGCCCAAGTCAGTTTTACACATTCACTAGGGAGTTTCTTGACTCCCTACACATATAGGAGTTTAAATTCTCGAGTAGTCAGGTTAAAGAACACTAAAGCAAACCGGTGAGGTTTGAGGTGTAGGTCAGAAGCACAACCCTTGTCGGCACCGGAAAAAGCAAAGGGAGGAAACAGGAGGCTGCATTGCAGTTAGGTCGATATATCAAAAATATTCCAAATATATATAAGAAATACTCAAGTTAATTAAAAAAAAAAGAAAAAAATATTCCGACATGTAATTAATGTAAGCCAATACTAATGAGGTCATTTATCCTCTTCTTTGTACCGTCTTATGGTGAGTTTTACACTGTGGTCTCAACTTGGATTCATTTCAGGCACTCAGTTGCCACATGTGCTGTTGTTGCCCAAGATATTGCACAGTGCAGACTTCAACTTTCACTCCGGTTTTCGCCGTCAAGTGTGCTTGATGCGAACCAATATCTATCTCATCTGATTAAGTTCAGGAGCATAGACGCACAGTCTAAGCTGCAAAACTGGGTTAAGGCACTGAATAAAATGAGCTCACTGGTCAAAGGCTGGGGCTCCCTTCACACACACACACACACACACACACACACACACACACACACACACACACACAAACTTTCTCAATCCATAATGTTACTGATATACACAAGACTTCAGGGTAGACCCATTAGCGGTGGACATTGGGGGTTGGGGGGTTTCCCCAGGGAAGCCTATTTCTCTTTTTCTCTCGCTATTACCTGCAGTTCTTAGCCTAGAACTACGGTTGAAGCTTGAGAGTTTCTGTGTTAGTATGTCCTTTGGTTGTTCAGGTTTTGTTTTGGCAGCCCTGTTGATGAGGTAGCATGGGTATAGCCTCTCTCAAGTTTCTAGGAGACAGTCTTATACCAAACCCCCTGTTCCTCTCAATCTTTCTGCTCCCTCTTCTGTCATGATCCTGAGTTTTAGGTTGCAGGAGTTGTACTGTAGATGTATCTGGTGGGACTAGGGATCACAGGACCTCTTGTCCTCTGAATTTTGATTGGTTGTGATTTCTTTAATGGTCTCCCATCTGTGGCAAAGAAAAGTTCCCTTGACGAGTGGTTATGTATTTATTTATGTATTTATTTATTTACTTTCATGTGAGTCTATTTGTGTGGTCATATGCACGCCCTGGTGGGAGTGTGGAAGTCAGAGATAACTTTCAGGGGCTTCTCCATTCATCATGTGAGCCTCAAGGATAAAACTTAGATGGTCGTCTGTCTTAGAAGCAAGCACCTTCTCTAGATGAGTCATTTGTATAAAATATTCATTCTAGAGAACCCTGAATAATACAAGGTTGCAATTACTCTATATTTAAAGAATATTCCAAGCCCAGCAATATTTACTAAAAGCCTTCCATGTCCCCAGAATTACACTCTACTAACCCTACTGTATCTGGGCATGTACTCCCCACTAGAACTTAAGCTCTTAGATATTGGATTTAATTTAAATGTAGTAGATGAGTGAATTACCAACTGGTTGGGGATAATATCTAACTTTGTACTGTAGAAGTTCCAAAATATTTTAAGATTAATCTTTTTGTGTAAAAAAAAAGCTAAGATATGCAATAGCTTTTCTGCCTTATATAAAGTATTAAGACTATGTGACCCTCTTAAGTGACTATTGTTTGTGTCTGTATCTAGGGCCAAGTTTATGCAAGAACACTGAACTATATACCCTCGACCTCTTTCCCTTTCTTTACTTTGGAGTGATTCAGTATTCCTTCTGATCCTTTCTGTGCCCTTCTTATTTGCTGGAAGTCACTTGTCACTCTCTGTTGTTAGTCTGCCACCTGGAAGTGCTGACATTGCTTTAACATTATTTGGTCTGCTTCAAGTCTGGAAGTCGCATGCTGACATCTGCTGAAATTATATTGAAAACAGGAGCACACCAATTCTCAGTGAAGTCATGGAGTTTGTCTGTGGCTTTGAGCTCAGTGGTTACTAACGGTCCTGTTCTCTAGGATCCTGTACTTTCTGACAATTATTTTCCTATTCGGAATACTTCTGTACTGCATGATTTTGTTTGGGACAGGGCTCAAGACAAGTGTGTTCCTATGTATAGAATACTTACTATCATTGCAAAGCTGAGATCTACAAAAATTAGGGTCAGAGGACTAACTCCCTGGTAGATTGCTTGACCGGAATGAACAAGGCTCTTGGTTTAGTGCTGGCACCATAAAATAAATAAAATTTGCAACACCACCCCCCATTGTATACATTATGTAGTCCCAGCTAGCCTTGAACTCACTATAAAGACCATCTGGATTTGAACTCAGAAAGAGCTGCCTGCCTCTGCCTCTGCCTCTGCCTCTGCCTCTGCCTCTGCCTCTGCCTCTGCCTCTGCCTCTGCCTCTGCCTCTGCCTCTGCCTCTGCCTCTGCCTCTGCCTCTGCCTCTGCCTCTGCCTCTGCCTCTGTAGAAGTAGGATTATAATGTAAGCATGTACCAGTGTACCAGACCCTGTACATGACTCTTTCCTCTCATTTTGCTCTCTTAGCATTACTGTTCTTTACGTTCTCCTTTTCAGATGAGAGAGAAAAGAAGAAAGAAACTCAGGGACACAAGCTGATAGTTTGTCTGTGTTCAATGGAAGAAAACATTGAGGTAATTATCTTTAAAGTAAACATGTAAGGCATTTCTTAGCAAAAAATAAAATCTTTGTTTCCCTTCTGAGGTCTAGATATTTTTTCTTTGTCTCCGAAATGCATTTCTGTCACTTCTCCCCTTGTTCCCTGTAGTCTATTTTTGCAAAGTCGTATTTACGCACCATCTGCAAACCGACGATTTGCTATTCAAATTTTTCCTAGTTGTATCTGAATATTCTGCTTCTATTTACAGACCCTTGGTTCCCGTTTTAATTGATTAAAACCCACACAGGGTCAAGTGTATGTTTTCCCACCTATACATTCTGTACATCCAGAACTCCTTTGCCGTGCTCCCCCCATGACTTCGCCAGGGGAAACCTCATCACTTGGCAGAACTCTTTCAGAAGCACGCCTCCTGCAGAGTACTACGCATTTTCCGAAGGACTTTATGGTGTCCCCTGGGCAGTGGTGAGGCCCAACGCCATCTGAACTGATAGTGTTCCTCAACCTTCTTTTCCTTCACCGCTTCTTAGAGGCTCCTCAGGAGTGGAACTTTCTGGTCCTCAGTATGAAGCTGCCTAAACAGCAGCTCGGGCTCCTACAGTGCCACTTCATCCTGCTCTTGTTTTCACCTCGGCTGCTCCTCCACCAGGCATGCTGCCCTGTGAGCCCTGGAAGGCATCCCAGTGGAGAAGAAGGTTAGAAGCTACTGCTGGAGGCTTCACTTAGTCTAAGATTACTACCCTCCGCCCTCAAGGTCAAAGC